>NW_022266013.1:0-95000 GCF_002021735.2 Oncorhynchus kisutch | reverse complement strand
CATAATATAACATGGTAATACTACATCTACCCAGCCAGACCGTAATATAACATTATAATACTACATCTACCCAGCCAGACCATAATATAACATTATACTACTACATCTACCCAGCCAGACCATAATATAACATTATAATACTACATCTACCCAGCCAGACCATAATATAACATGGTAATACTACATCTACCCAGCCAGACCATAATATAACATTATAATACTACATCTACCCAGCCAGACCATAATATAACATTATAATACTACATCTACCCAACCAGACCATAATATAACATTATAATACTACATCTACCCAGCCAGACCATAATATAACATTATAATACTACATCTACCCAGCCAGACCATAATATAACATTATACTACTACATCTACCCAGCCAGACCATAATATAACATTATACTACTACATCTACCCAGCCAGACAGACCATAATATAACATTATACTACTACATCTACCCAGCCAGACCATAATATAACATTATACTACTACATCTACCCAGCCAGACAGACCATAATATAATATTATAAAACTACATCTACCCAGCCAGACCATAATATACATTATAAAACTACATCTACCCAGCCAGACCATAATATAACATTATAATACTACATCTACCCAGCCAGACCATAATATAACATTATAATATTACATCTACCCAGCCAGACCATAATATAACATGGTAATACTACATCTACCCAGCCAGACCATAATATAACATTTTAATACTACATCTACCCAGCCAGACCATAATATAACATTATAATACTACATCTACCCAGCCAGACCATAATATAACATTATAATACTACATCTACCCAGCCAGACCATAATATAACATTATAATACTACATCTACCCAGCCAGACCATAATATAACATTATAATACTACATCTACCCAGCCAGACCATAATATAACATTATAATACTACATCTACCCAGCCAGACCATAATATAACATTATAATACTACATCTACCCAGCCAGACCATAATATAACATGGTAATACTACATCTACCCAGCCAGACCATAATATAACATTATAATACTACATCTACCCAGCCAGACCATAATATAACATTATAATACTACATCTACCCAGCCAGACCATAATATAACATTATAATACTACATCTACCCAGCCAGACCATAATATAACATTATACTACTACATCTACCCAGCCAGACCATAATATAACATTATAATACTACATCTACCCATCCAGACCATAATATAACATTATAATACTACATCTACCCAGCCAGACAGCTGGCCAGTCTGCCTCTCAATGGAAATACACTAATTTAATCTCACTCAATCCTATTGGTCGGATAATTCCAATCTCACTGATCAGCTTACATCTGCACTGCTGAATGGAATGATGAGATGGCTGAATCCTATTGGATACTGCTGAATGGAATGATGAGATGGCTGAGTCCTATTGGTCGGATAGCAAGCAGATGCAGGAGATATCAATATATAATGACATTCACAAGTTGTAATACATTCCTAATATGGTCATATAGCCAGACAGTTGTTGCTGTGTATTAGTTGTATTATAATAAGGTAATACGTAAACTAAAACATTTCAAAATAGGGAAAATGTGTGTAATTGTGAGTCGTATCACGGCTCCAGCTGAATGTGGAATGAAAGAGCTACAGTGGATTTCTCTGTGTCCCAGTGGGACTGTGAATCTGTGTTATTTTGGATAATTGCTGTTTTCTTTGGGTGGTGTCGGTGTGTTGGCTCTCTAGTCCATGAAAAACACACCCACTGTGTCAGCCATGAAGAGCCACTATGGGAATGTTTCAATGGAAAAGGGCCTCTTGAGCCAACTGTTGTAAAGTAGACAGGTTAGATAGAAGAGAGAGAGAGAGAGAGAGAGAGGCTATAGAGATCAGAACAGGACCTATAGAGACTATAGAGATCAGATCAGGACCTATAGAGATCAGATCAGTCAGTCTGGGACTGGAAACAGGACCTAAAGAGACTATAGAGATCAGAACAGTCAGTCTGGGACTGGAAACAGGACCTGTAGAGTCTATAGAGATCAGAACAGGACCTATAGAGATCAGATCAGTCAGTCTGGGACTGGAAACATGACCTGTAGAGTCTATAGAGATCAGAACAGGACCTATAGAGATCAGATCAGTCAGTCTGGGACTGGAAACAGGACCTGTAGAGTCTATAGAGATCAGAACAGGACCTATAGAGATCAGATCAGTCAGTCTGGGACTGGAAACATGACCTGTAGAGTCTATAGAGATCAGAACAGGACCTATAGAGATCAGATCAGTCAGTCTGGGACTGGAAACAGGACCTGTAGAGTCTATAGAGATCAGAACAGGACCTATAGAGATCAGATCAGTCAGTCTGGGACTGGAAACAGGACCTGTAGAGTCTATAGAGATCAGAACAGGACCTATAGAGATCAGATCAGTAAGTCTGGGACTGGAAACAGGACCTGTAGAGTCTATAGAGATCAGAACAGGACCTATAGAGATCAGATCAGTCAGTCTAGGACTGGAAACAGGACCTAAAGAGACTATAGAGATCAGAACAGGACCTGTAGAGGCTATAGAGATCAGAACAGGACCTATAGAGACTATAGAGATCAGATCAGTCAGTCTGGGACTGGAAACAGGACCTATAGAGACTATAGAGATCAGAACAGGACCTAAAGAGGCTATAGAGATCAGAACAGGACCTATAGAGACTATAGAGATCAGAACAGTCAGTCTGGGACTGGAAACAGGACCTATAGAGACTATAGAGGTCAGAACAGGACCTAAAGAGGCTATAGAGATCAGATCAGTCAGTCTGGGACTGGAAACAGGACCTATAGAGACTATAGAGATCAGAACAGGACCTATAGAGACTATAGAGATCAGAACAGTCAGTCTGGGACTGGAAACAGGACCTATAGAGACTGGGGAGATCAGCACAGTTGAGCCTCTCTCTGCTACGTTGAGCCTCTCTCTGCTACGTTGAGCCTCTCTCTGCTACGTTGAGCCTCTCTCTGCTACGTTTAGCCTCTCTCTGCTACGTTGAGCCTCACTCTGCTACGTTGAGCCTCTCTGTTACGTTTAGCCTCACTGTTACGTTGAGCCTCGCTCTGTTACGTTGAGCGCTACGTTGAGCCTCTCTCTGCTACGTTGAGCCTCACTCTGCTACGTTGAGCCTCTCTCTGCTACGTTGAGCCTCTCTCTGCTACGTTGAGCCTCTCTCTGCTACGTTGAGCCTCTCTCTGCTACGTTGAGCCTCTCTGCTACGTTGAGCCTCTCTCTGCTACGTTGAGCCTCTCTCTGCTACGTTGAGCTTCTCTCTGCTACGTTGAGCCTCTCTCTGCTACGTTGAGCCTCTCTCTGCTACGTTGAGCCTCTCTCTGCTACGTTGAGCCTCTCTCTGCTACGTTGAGCCTCTCTCTGCTACGTTGAGCCTCGCTCCGCTACGTTGAGCCTCTCTCTGCTACGTTGAGCCTCTCTCTGCTACGTTGAGCCTCTCTCCGCTACGTTGAGCCTCGCTCCGCTACGTTGAGCCTCTCTCTGCTATGTTGAGCCTCTCTCTGCTACGTTGCTGATCCATGATTGACGGCTCTATTGGACAGTTGCCGTGTGACATCACTGACTGACCGTGGGTCTAGAATGAGATGCTCCGTTTATCTCCCCTGATCGACACAGGAATGGATTCTCCCACCAGGCGGTAGAGGGAGAGGTGTCTGTCAACGACAGCATGTGGTCTCTGCTGGGGGGGGGGTAAAGACGTGTGTGTGTGTGTGTTTTACATGGTTGAGGCCCTTAGGTACAGACAGGTTGCCAGGAGACATGACAGGAGCTCAACGATACGCTAAGTTCACATTGGCTGTGTGAAATGACATCGAGACACCAGACAGTCTCTCACTTCTCTCACTCCTTCCACTTACCATTCAGCGCTACCCCCACTCACTACCCACAATCCACCTCTTTCTGGTGTGACATGCACACACCCGCATGCACATATGTGTGTACACACACACACACACACACACACACACACACACACACACACACTAATTAGTTTGGGATACTGTGCATGTCCCAGTGCAAGTGTGTTCTTGGTTGATCTGCTTCATTAATCAACTGGTATTCTTCAATCTAATTAATGATTTTAGTTTTGACCCCCTCTAATGGTTACCCCATGTGGTGAGGTACCAGTGAGACGACTATCTAGGCTGGGGAGGGGGGGGGGGGGGGGGCTCGGGACAATAGCTTTTAATTGTGAAGACGGAACAGGATCGCAATCAACCAACATCTTCATTTGAAGAAATCATTTCATCAATCGTTTGTTTCCTTCTCAACTTCGTCGTCCTCCTCCTCCTCTCTCATAGTGATTAGACATTCGGCAATGATATGATGATAATAGGTGTGATTATACAGCTCTGTCTGTAGTCTAGTCATCTGTAGTAGTCCTGGTAGTGTCAAGCCTGACTGTTATTCTGTAATATAGTACCACATCTCCCTGTCAAGCCTGACTGTTATTCTGTATATAGTACCACATCTCCCTGTCTGTTATTCTGTATATAGTACCACATCTCCCTGTCTGTTATTCTGTATATAGTACCACATCTCCCTGTCTGTTATTCTGTATATAATACCACATCTCCCTGACTGTCATTCTGTAATATAATACCACATCTCCCTGTCAAGCCTGACTGTTATTCTGTATATAATACCACATCTCCCTGTCAAGCCTGACTGTTATTCTGTATATAGTACCACATCTCCCTGTCAAGCCTGTCTGTTATTCTGTATATAGTACCACATCTCCCTGTCAAGCCGGACTGTTATTCTGTATATAATACCACATCTCCCTGTCTGTTATTCTGTATATAGTACCACATCTCCCTGTCTGTTATTCTGTATATAATACCACATCTCCCTGTCTGTTATTCTGTATATAGTACCACATCTCCCTGTCAAGCCTGTCTGTTATTCTGTATATAGTACCACATCTCCCTGTCTGTTATTCTGTAATATAGTACCACATCTCCCTGTCAAGCCTGACTGTTATTCTGTATATAGTACCACATCTCCCTGTCAATCCTGACTGTTATTCTGTAATATAATATCACATCTCTTATTATGTGATGAAGCTGGGGATAGGAGAGAGAGAGAGAGGGGTATCCAGACCAGATGTAGAGCAGAGCTCCCTAAACAAGCCCCTTCACCACAGGACAGAGCAGAGCTCCCTAAACAAGCCCCCTTCACCACAGGACAGAGCAGAGCTCCCTAAACAAGCCCCTTCACCACAGAGCAGAGCAGAGCTGCCTAAACAAGCCCCTTCACCACAGGACAGAGCAGAGCTCCCTAAACAAGCCCCTTCACCACAGAGCAGAGCAGAGCTGCCTAAACAAGCCCCTTCACCACAGGACAGAGCAGAGCTGCCTAAACAAGCCCCATTCACCACAGGACAGAGCAGAGCTCCCTAAACAAGCCCATTCACCACAGGACAGAGCAGAGCTGCCTAAACAAGCCCCTTCACCACAGGACAGAGCAGAGCTGCCTAAACAAGCCCCATTCACCACAGGACAGAGCAGAGCTGCCTAAACAAGCCCCATTCACCACAGGACAGAGCAGAGCTCCCTAAACAAGCCCATTCACCACAGGACAGAGCAGAGCTGCCTAAACAAGCCCCTTCACCACAGGACGGAGCAGAGCTGCCTAAACAAGCCCCATTCACCACAGGACAGAGCAGAGCTCCCTAAACAAGCCCCTTCACCACAGGACAGAGCAGAGCTGCCTAAACAAGCTAATACTATCTATGCTGATGAGAATCGTGTGTGTGTGTGTTTAACAGGGCAGGGAGAGTCATATCACATATGCTGATGAGAATACTATCTGTGTGTGTGTGTGTGTGTGTGTGTGTGTGTGTGTGTGTGTGTGTGTGTGTGTGTGTGTGTGTGTGTGTGTGTGTGTGTGTGTGTGTGTTTTTTTAACAGGACAGGGAGAGTCATATCACATATGCTGATGAGAATACTATCTCTATGTGGGTGTGTGTGGGTGTGTGTGTGTGTGTGTGTGTGTGTGTGTGTGTGTGTGTGTGTGTGTGTGTGTGTGTGTGATTAACAGGACAGGGAGAGTCATATCACATATGCTGATGAGAATACTATCTGTGTGTGTGTGTGTGTGTGTGTGTTTTACAGGACAAGGAAAGTCATATCACATATGCTGATGAGAATCCTGTGTGTGTGTGTGTGTGTGTGTGTGTGTGTGTGTGTGTGTGTGTGTGTGTGTGTGTGTGTGATTTACAGGACAAGGAGAGTCATATCACATATGCTGATGAGAATCCTGTGTGTGTGTGTGTGTGTGTGTGTGTGTGTGTGTGTGTGTGTGTTCAACAGGACAGGCAGAGTCATATCACATATGCTGATGAGAAACCTCTGTGTGTGTGTGTGTGTGTTTAACAGGACAGGGAATGATAATTTAGTATTCTTGCTGATTGTTGTCACCATCATGCTCTGTTCTACCTCCTGAATCCCCTCTGGACCCTCATTAAACTACAGTCTGGACCCTCATTAAACTACAGTCTGGACCCTCATTAAACTACAGTCTGGACCCTCATTAAACTACAGTATGGACCCTCATTAAACTACAGTGTGGACCCTCATTAAACTACAGTCTGGAGGGACCCTCATTAAACTACAGACTGGACCCTCATTAAACTACAGTCTGGAGGGATCATCATCAAACTACAGTCTGGACCCTCATTAAACTACAGTCTGGACCCTCATTAAACTACAGTCTGGACCCTCATTAAACTACAGTCTGGATCCTCATTAAACTACAGTCTGGAACCTCTTTAAACTACAGTCTTGAGGGATCCTCATTAAACTACAGTCTGGATCATCATTAAACTAGAGTCTGGACCCTCATTAAACTACAGTCTTGAGGGATCCTCATTAAACTACAGTCTGGATCATCATTAAACTAGAGTCTGGACCCTCATTAAACTACAGTCTGGAGGGATCCTCATTAAACTACAGTCTGGACCCTCATTAAACTACAGTCTGGACCCTCATTAAACTACAGTCTGGATCCTCATTAAACTACAGTCTGGACCCTCATTAAACTACAGTCTGGAGGGACCCTCATTAAACTACAGTCTGGACCCTCATTAAACTACAGTCTGGATCATCATTAAACTAGAGTATGGATCCTCATTAAACTACAGTCTGGAGGGACGCCATTAAACTACAGTCCTGAGGGATCCTCATTAAACTACAGTCTGGACCCTCATTAAACTACAGTCTGGAGGGACCCTCATTAAACTACAGTCTGGACCCTCATTAAACTACAGTCTGGAGGGATCATCATTAAACTACAGTCTGGAGGGACCCTCATTAAACTACAGTCTGGAGGGATCCTCATTAAACTACAGTCTGGACCCTCATTAAACTACAGTCTGGAGGGATCCTCATTAAACTACAGTCTGGAGGGACCCTCATTAAACTACAGTCTGGACCCTCATTAAACTACAGTCTGGACCCTCATTAAACTACAGTCTGGATCCTCATTAAACTACAGTCTGGACCCTCATTAAACTACAGTATGGACCCTCATTAAACTACAGTCTGGACCCTCATTAAACTACAGTCTGGACCCTCATTAAACTACAGTCTGGATCCTCATTAAACTACAGTCTGGATCCTCATTAAACTACAGTCTGGATCCTCATTAAACTACAGTCTGGATCCTCATTAAACTACAACCTGGACCCTCATTAAACTACAGTCTGGAGGGACCCTCATTAAACTACAGTCTGGACCCTCATTAAACTAAAGTCTGGAGGGACCCTCATTACACTACAGTCTGGAGGGACCCTCATTACACTACAGTCTGGAGGGACCCTCATTAAACTACAGTCTGGAGGGACCCTCATTAAACTACAGTCTGGACCCTCATTAAACTACAGTCTGGACCCTCATTAAACTACAGTCTGGATCCTCATTAAACTACAGCCTGGACCCTCATTAAACTACAGTCTGGACCCTCATTAAACTACAGTCTGGACCCTCATTAAACTACAGTCTGGAGGGATCCTCATTAAACTACAGTCTGGAGGGACCCTCATTAAACTACAGTCTGGACCCTCATTAAACTACAGTCTGGAGGGACCCTCATTAAACTACAGTCTGGAGGGACCCTCATTAAACTACAGTCTGGAGGGATCCTCATTAAACTACAGTCTGTAGGGACCCTCATTAAACTACAGTCTGGAGGGACCCTCATTAAACTACAGTCTGGATCCTCCTTAAACTACAGTCTGGAGGGATAAGGGCTGTGTGTGTGTGTGTGTGTGTGTGTGTGTGTGTGTGTGTGTGTGTGTGTGTGTGTGTGTGTGTGTGTGTGTGTGTGTGTGTGTGTGTGTGTGTGTGTGTGTGTGTGTGTGTGTGTGTGTGTGTGTGTGTGTGTGTGTTTATGTGTCTCCGGATCTGTGTGTGTCTCCGGATCTGTGTGTGTGTGTTTATGCGTCTCCAGATATGTGTGTGTGTGTTTATGCGTCTCCAGATCTGTGTTTGTGTGTGTGTTTATGCGTCTCCAGATCTGTGTGTGTTTATGCGTCTCCAGATCTGTGTGTGTCGGCACATGGAAGCACCCCTATGTGAGGGTGTGTAATGTTCTCTGACTGCTCTAAATGACGCTGTCTGAAGGATCTCTTCACTCCTCAGTGGATTACACTCCCCTCACACTCTCATCCTGTTTACATCTGTCCCAACAGGAAATGGCTGAGGTTCTGAACCACACTCCTGTCTATGCCTTCTTCCACGTCTCTCTCTCTCTCTCTCTCTCTCTCTCTCTCTCTCTCTCTCTCTCTCTCTCTCTCTCTCTCTCTCTCTCTCTAAACAATAAAAATTAACAGTAAACATTACAGAAGTTTCAAAACAGTAAAGACATTACAAATGTCATATTATATATATACAGTGTTCTAACAATGTACAAATGGCTAAAGGACACACGATAAAATAAATAAGCATAAATATGGGTTGTATTTACAATGGTGTGTGTTCTTCACTGGTTGCCCTCTTCTTGTCTCTCCCTCTCTCTCCTATATCTATCTCTCTCTCTATCATCTGTTTATCTCTCTCAAAAAAAATTCAATTCAATTCAAGGGCTTTATTGGCATGGGAAACATGTGTTAACATTGCCAAAGCAAGTGAGGTAGATAATAATCTCTCTATATCCTCCCTCTATCTCTCCCCCTCTCTGTCTCTCCTCTCTCTCTCTCTCTCTCTCTCTCTCTCTCTCAATTCAATTCAAAGGGCTTTATTGGCATGGGAAACACATTTTAACATTGCCAACAGTAAACACTCACAAAAGAATAAAGACATTTCAAATGTCATATTATGTCAATATACAGTGTTGTAACGATGTGCAAATAGTTAAAGTGGGCGGTAGGGTAGCCTAGTGGTTAGAGTGTAGATGTGGTAGGGTAGCCTAGTGGTTAGAGTGTAGAAGCGGCAGGTAGCCTAGTGGTTAGAGTGTAGAGGGGGTAGGGTAGCCTAGTGGTTAGAGTGTAGAGGGGGCAGGGTAGCCTAGTGGTTAGAGTGTAGAGGTGGTAGGGTAGCCTAGTGGTTAGAGTGTAGAAGCGGCAGGTAGCCTAGTGGTTAGAGTGTAGAGGGGGTAGGGTAGCCTAGTGGTTAGAGTGTAGAGGGGGCAGGGTAGCCTAGTGGTTAGAGTGTAGAGGCGGCAGGTAGCCTAGTGGTTAGAGTGTAGAGGCGGCAGGGTAGCCTAGTGGTTAGAGTGTAGAGGGGGCAGGGTAGCCTAGTGGTTAGAGTGTAGAGGGGGCAGGGTAGCCTAGTGGTTAGAGTGTAGAGGGGGCAGGGTAGCCTAGTGGTTAGAGTGTAGAGGGGGCAGGGTAGCCTAGTGGTTAGAGTGTAGAGGGGGCAGGGTAGCCTAGTGGTTAGAATGTAGAGGGGGCAGGGTAGCCTAATGGTTAGAGTGTAGAGGGGGCAGGGTAGCCTAGTGGTTAGAGTGTATAGGTGGCAGGGTAGCCTAGTGGTTAGAGTGTAGAGGCGGCAGGGTAGCCTAGTGGTTAGAGTGTAGAGGGGGCAGGGTAGCCTAGTGGTTAGAGTGTAGAGGGGGCAGGGTAGCCTAGTGGTTAGAGTGTATAGGGGGCAGGGTAGCCTAGTGGTTAGAGTGTATAGGTGGCAGGGTAGCCTAGTGGTTAGAGGGGGCAGGGTAGCCTAGTGGTTAGAGTGTATAGGTGGCAGGGTAGCCTAGTGGTTAGAGTGTATGGGTGGCAGGGTAGCCTAGTGGTTAGAGTGTAGAGGCGGCAGGGTAGCCTAGTGGTTAGAGTGTAGAGGGGGCAGGGTAGCCTAGTGGTTAGAGTGTAGAGGGGGCAGGGTAGCCTAGTGGTTAGAGTGTATAGGGGGCAGGGTAGCCTAGTGGTTAGAGTGTATAGGTGGCAGGGTAGCCTAGTGGTTAGAGGGGGCAGGGTAGCCTAGTGGTTAGAGTGTATAGGTGGCAGGGTAGCCTAGTGGTTAGAGTGTATAGGTGGCAGGGTAGCCTAGTGGTTAGAGTGTATAGGTGGCAGGGTAGCCTAGTGGTTAGAGTGTACAGGGGGCAGGGTAGCCTAGTGGTTAGAGTGTAGAGTGTAGAGGCGGCAGGGTAGCCTAGTGGTTAGAGTGTAGAGGCGGCAGGTAGCCTAGTGGTTAGAGAGTTGGACTAGTAACCGGAAGGTTGCAAGTTCAAACCCCCGAGCTGACAAGGTACAAATCTGTCATTCTGCCCCTGAACAGGCAGTTAACCCCACTGTTCCCAGGCCGTCATTGAAAATAAGAATTTGTTCTTAACTGACTTGCCTAGTTAAATAAAGGTAAAATAATATATAATATGGGTTGTATTTACGTTGGTGTTGCTGCTGTGATGTCACACTGGTAGATAGATATGAAAGTTTATCAAAATTGGATTTGTTTTCAAATGATTTGTGGGTCTGTGTAATCTCTCTCTAATCTATCCATCTCTACCTTATCTTATCTCCTAACAGGAGATGTCTAAGATCCTGAACCATCCTCGTGTGTATGCCTTTCTCCATGTCCCGGTGCAGTCTGCCTCCGACAGTGTCCTGATGGATATGAAGAGGGAGTACTGTGCTGACGACTTCAGGCGCGTCGCTGACTTCCTGAAAGACAAGTAAGTCTCTGCTGTGGAAAGACGGAGGGATCAGGAAGAAGGTAGAAAGGCTTAAATATAATAATACTATACTCACTAAAGACCAGGGGGTTTAGCAAGGCTCTGTTGGCTAGTAGCCTGATTTCTCCTCTCTCTCTCTCTCTCTCTCTCTGGTTCCCTCTCTCTCTCTCTCTCTCTCTCTCTCTCTCTCTCTCTCTCTTTGGTTCTCTCTCTGGTTCTCTCTCTCTCTCTCTCTCTCTCTGGTTCTCTCTCTCTCTCTCTCTCTCTCTCTTTGGTTCTCTCTTTGGTTCTCTCTCTCTCTCTCTCTCTCTCTCTCTCTCTCTCTCTCTCTCTCTCTCTCTCTCTCTCTTTGGTTCTCTCTTTGGTTCTCTCTCTCTCTCTCTCTCTCTCTCTCTCTCTCTCTCTCTCTCTCTTTGGTTCTCTCTCTCTCTCTCTCTCTCTCTTTGGTTCTCTCTCTGGTTCTCTCTCTCTCTCTCTCTCTCTGGTTCTCTCTCTCTCTCTCTCTCTGGTTCTCTCTCTCTCTCTGTCTCAATCTGTCAATTCAATTCAAGGGGCTTTATTGGCATGGGAAACATGTGTTAACATTGCCAAAGCAAGTGAGGTAGATAATATACAAAAGTGAAACAAACAATACAAATTAACAGTAAACATTACACATACAGAAGTTTCAAAACAATAAAGACATTACTAATGTCATATTATATATGTATTTATTTTGTTTATTTATCCATTATTTTACCAGGTAAGTTGACTGAGAACATGTTCTCATTTACAGCAACGACCTGGGGAATAGTTACAGAGGAGAGGAGGGGGGATGAATGAGCCAATTGTAAACTGGGGATTATTAGGTGACTGTGATGGTTTGAGGGTCAGATTGGGAATTTAGCCAGGACACCGGGGTTAACACCCCTACTCTTACGATACGTGCCATGGGATCTTTAATGACCTCAGAGAGTCAGGACACCCGTTTAACGTCCCATCCGAAAGACGGCATCCTACACAGGGCAGTGTCCCCAATCACTGCCCAGAGGAAAGAGTGCCTCCTACTAGCCCTCCAACACCACTTCCAGCAGCATCTAGTCTCCCATCATGGAACTGACCAGGACCAACTCTACTTAGCTTCAGAAGCAAGCCAGCAGTGGGATGCAGGGTGGTATGCTGTATACACTGTGTGTATATATATATATATACACACACACACAGTGTTGTAACAATGTACAAATGGTTAAAGGACACAAGATAAAATAAATAAGCATAAATATAGGTTGTATTTACAATGGTGTTTGTTCTTCACTGGTTGACCTTTTCTCGTGGCAACAGGTCACAAATCTTGCTGCTGTGATGGCACACTGTGGAATTTCACCCAGTAGATATGGGAGTTTTTCAAAATTGGATTTGTTTTCGAATTCTTTGTGGATCTGTGTAATCTGAGGGAAATATGTGTCTCTAATATGGTCATACATTGGGCAGGAGGTTAGGAAGTGCAGCTCAGTTTCCACCTCATTTTGTGGGCAGTGAGCACATAGTCTGTCTTCTCTTGAGAGCCATGTCTGCCTACGGCGGCCTTTCTCAATAGCAAGGCTATGCTCACTGAGTCTGTACATAGTCAAAGCTGTCCTTAATTTTGGGTCAGTCACAGTAGACAGGTATTCTGCCGCTGTGTACTCTCTGTGTAGGGCCAAATAGCATTCTAGTTTGCTCTGTTTTTTTGTTAATTCTTTCCAATGTGTCAAGTAATTATCTTTTTGTTTTCTCATGATTTGGTTGGGTCTAATTGTGCTGCTGTCCTGGGGCTCTGTAGTGTGTGTTTGTGTTTGTGAACAGAGACCCAGGACCAGCTTGCTTAGGGGACTCTTCTCCAGGTTCATCTCTCTGTAGGTGATGGCTTTGTTATGGAAGGTTTGTGAATCGCTTCCTTTTAGGTGGTTGTAGAATTTAACAGCTCTTTTCTGGATTTTGATAATTAGTGGGTATCGGCCTAATTCTGCTCTGCATGCATTATTTGGTGTTCTACGTTGTACACGGAGGATATTTTTGCAGAATTCTGCGTGCAGAGTCTCAATTTGGTGTTTGTCCCATTTTGTGAAGTCTTGGTTGGTGAGCGGACCCCAGACCTCACAACCATAAAGGGCAATGGGCTCTATGACTGATTCAAGTATTTTTAGCCAGATCCTAATTGGTATGTTGAAATTTATGTTCCTTTTGATGGCATAGAATGCCCTTCTTGCCTTGTCTCTCAGATCGTTCACAGCTTTGTGGAAGTTACCTGTGGTGCTGATGTTTAGGCCATTACCCCCCCCCCTCTCTCTCTCTCTCTCTCTCTCTGTCTCCCTCTCGCTCTCTCTCTCTGTCTCTCTCTCTCTCTCTCTCTCTCACTCTCTCTCTCTCTCTCTCTCTCTCTCTCTCTCTCTCTCTCTCTCTCTCTCTCATCTCTCTCGCTCTCTGTCTCTGTCTCTCGCTCTCTGTCTCTCTCTCCTTTCTCTCTGTCTCTCTCCTCGCTCTGTCTCTGTCTGTCTCTCTCTCTCTCTCTCTGTCTCACTCTCTCTCTCTGTCTCCCTCTTGCTCTCTCTCTGTCTCTCTGTCTCTCTCTCTGTCTCACTCTCTCTCTCTGTCTCTGTCTGTCTCTCTCTCTCCTCTCTTTCTGTCTCCCTCTCACTCTCTCTTCCTCTCTCCTCGCTATCTCTCCTCACCCTCGAGTGTCCTCACACTGTCCTCTCCCCTCGTGTGTCCTCCCCCTGTCCTCTCCCCTCGTGTGTCCTCACACCGTCCTCTCCCCTCGTCTGTCCTCCCCCTGTCCTCTCCCCTCGTGTGTCCTCCCCCTGTCCTCTCCCCTCGTGTGTCCTCCCCCTGTCCTCTCCCCTCGTGTCTCCTCCCCCTGTCCTCTCCCATCGTGTGTCCTCCCCCTGTCCTCTCCCCTCGTGTGTCCTCACACCGTCCTCTCCCCTCGTGTGTCCTCACACCGTCCTCTCCCCTCGTGTGTCCTGCCTGGCTGAAAGACAGTTTCCTTTTCATGGTTATAGTGTGAGTACCCACGTTACTCCACAGACATGTAGATGGTATTATAGCCTGTGTGACAGACATGTAGATGGTATTATAGCCTGGGTGACAGACATGTAGATGGTATTATAGCCTGGGTGACAGACATGTAGATGGTATTATAGCCTGGGTGACAGACATGTAGATGGTATTATAGCCTGGGTGACATACATGTAGATGGTATTATAACCTGGGTGACGGACATGTAGATGGTATTATAGCCTGGGTGACAGACATGTAGATGGTATTATAGCCTGGGTGACAGACATGTAGATGGTATTATAGCCTGGGTGACAGACATGCATATGGTTCTCTCACAGGCCACACTCTGTTCACCACACTCCTTCCCTGGTTTCCTGCCCTCTGACACTTGTATCCATGCCTCTCCTGACCCTTGACCCTTCCCTGTATCATTCTCCTGGCTGGAGAGTAGATTATGACACCAGGAAGTGTGGTTTCTCTCCCTCTCTCTCTCTCTCTTTCCCCTTCTCTATCCATCTCCCTCACTCTCTTTTCCCTTCTCTATCCATCTCCCTCTATCTCTCACTCTCTTTCCCTTCTCTATCCATCTCCCTCTCTCTCACTCTCTTTCCCTTCTCTATCCATCTCCCTCTCTCTCTCTCTCTTTCCCTTCTCTATCCATCTCCCTCTATCTCTCTCTCTTTCCCTTCTCTATCCATCTCCCTCTCTCTCTCACTCTCTTTCCCTTCTCTATCCATCTCTCTCTCTCTCTCTCTCTTCCCCTTCTCTATCCATCTCCCTCTCTCTCACTCTCTTTCCCTTCTCTATCCATCTCCCTCTCTCTCTCTCTCTCTTTCCCCTTCTCTATCCATCTCCCTCTCTCTCTCTCTCTTTCCCTTCTCTATCCATCTCCCTCTCTCTCTCTCTTTCCCCTTATCTATCCATCTCCCTCTCTCTCACTATCTTTCCCTTCTTTATCCATCTCCCTCTCTCTCTCTCTTTCCCATTCTCTATCCATCTCCCTCTCTCTCTCTCTCTTTCCCCTTCTCTATCCATCTCCCTCTCTCTCACTCTCTTTCCCTTCTCTATCCATCTCCCTCTCTCTCTCTTTCCCCTTCTCTATCCATCTCCCTCTCTCTCTCTCTTTCCCCTTCTCTATCCATCTCCCTCTCTCTCTCTCTCTTTCCCCTTCTCTATCCATCTCCCTCTCTCTCTCACGCTCTTTCCCATTCTCTATCCATATCCCTCTCTCTCTCTCTCTTTCCCCTTCTCTATCCATCTCCCTCTCTCTCTCTCACTCTCTTTCCCATTCTCTATCCATCCCTCTCTCTCTCACTCTCTTTCCCCTTCTCTATCCATCTCCCTCTCTCTCTCTCTCTTTCCCTTCTCTATCCATCTCCCTCTCTCTCACTCTCTTTCCCTTCTCTATCCATCTCCCTCTCTCTCTCTCTCTTTCCCCTTCTCTATCCATCCATCTCTCTCTCTCTCACTCTCTTTCCCTTCTCTATCCATCTCTCTCTCTCTCACTCTCTTTCCCCTTCTATATCCCTCTCCCTCTCTCTCTCTCACTCTCTTTCCCTTCTCTATCCATCTCCCTCTCTCTCTCTCTCTCTATCTCTTTCCCTTCTCTATCCATCTCCCTCTCTCTCTCTCTCTCACTCTCTTTCCCTTCTCTATCCATATCCCTCTCCCTCTCTCTCTCTCACTCTCTCTCACTCTCTTTCCCTTCTCTATCCATCTCCCTCTCCCTCTATCTCTCTCTCACTCTCTTTCCCTTCTCTATCCATATCCCTCTCTCTCTCTATTTCCCTTCTCTATCCATCTCCCTCTCTCTCTCTCTCTTTCCCCTTCTCTATCCATCTCCCTCTCTCTCACTCTCTTTCCCTTCTCTATCCATCTCCCTCTCTCTCTCTCTCTTTCCCCTTCTCTATCCATCTCTCTCTCTCTCTCACTCTCATTCCTCCCCGCTCTCCCCCGTGTCCCACTGTGTGTGGGGGGGACCTGGGGGGGTCCAGGTTCATTAACTCTAGCCCCACCCCTCTGCCCGTCTGTTGCTTCAAGCTGCAGCCTGGAGATCTCTGTCTGCCTTAATCCACCCAGCCATGACCTAATAGGACCTGACAGACACAAACACTGTCTGTCTCGCTCTCTCTCTCCCTGTCTGTCTCTCTCTCTCTCCCTGACAGACACACTGTATGTATCGCTCTCTCTCTCCCTGACAGACACACTGTCTGTCTCTCTCTCTCTCTCTCTCAATTCATTCAATTCAATTTCAATTCAAGGGCTTTATTGGCATGGGAAACATGTGTTAACATTGCCAAAGCAAGTGAGGTAGACAACATACAAAGTGAATATATAAAGTGAAAAACAACAAAAATTAACAGTAAACATTACACATACAGAAAGTTTCAAAACAGTAAAGACATTACAAATGTCATATTATATATATATATATACAGTGTTCTAACAATGTACAAATGGCTAAAGGACACAAGATAAAATAAATAAGCATAAAGCATCTCTCTCTCTCCCTGACAGACACACTGTCTGTCTCGCTCTCTTCTCTCCCTGACAGACACACTGTCTGTCTCGCTCTCTCTCTCCCTGACAGACACACTGTCTGTCCGCTCTCTCTCTCCCTGACAGACACAACTGCTGTCTCGCTCTCTCTCTCCCTGACAGACACACTGTCTGTCTCGCTCTCTCTCCTCCCTGACAGACACACTGTCTGTCTCGCTCTCTCTCTCCCTGACTCTCTCTCCCTGACAGCACACTGTCTGTCTCGCTCTCTCTCTCCCTGACAGACACCACTGTCTGTCTCGCTCTCTCTCTCCCTGACAGACACACTGTCTGTCTCGCTCTCTCTCTCCCTGACAGACACACTGTCTGTCTCGCTCTCTCTCTCCCTGACAGACACACTGTCTGTCTCGCTCTCTCTCTCCCTGACAGACACACTGTCTGTCTCGCTCTCTCTCTCCTGACAGACACACTGTCTGTCTCGCTCTCTCTCTCCCTGACAGACACACTGTCTGTCTCGCTCTCTCTCTCCCTGACAGACACACTGTCTGTCTCGCTCTCTCTCTCCCTGACAGACACACTGTCTGTCTCGCTCTTCTCCTTCTCCCTGACAGACACACTGTCTGTCTCGCTCTCTCTCTCCCTGACAGACACACTGTCTGTCTCGCTCTCTCTCTCCCTGACAGACACACTGTCTGTCTCGCTCTCTCTCTCCCTGACAGACACACTGTCTGTCTCGCTCTCTCTCTCCCTGACAGACACACTGTCTGTCTCGCTCTCTCTCTCCCTGACAGACACACTGTCTGTCTCGCTCTCTCTCTCCCTGACAGACACACTGTCTGTCTCGCTCTCTCTCTCCCTGACAGACACACTGTCTGTCTCGCTCTCTTCTCTCCCTGACAGACACACTGTCTGTCTCGCTCTCTCTCTCCCTGACAGACACACTGTCTGTCTCGCTCTCTCTCTCCCTGACAGACACACTGTCTGTCTCGCTCTCTCTCTCCCTGACAGACACACTGTCTGTCTCGCTCTCTCTCTCCCTGACAGACACACTGTCTGTCTCGCTCTCTCTCTCCCTGACAGACACACTGTCTGTCTCGCTCTCTCTCTCCCTGACAGACACACTGTCTGTCTCGCTCTCTCTCTCCCTGAACAGACACACTGTCTGTCTCGCTCTCTCTCTCCCTGACAGACACACTGTCTGTCTCGCTCTCTCTCTCCCTGACAGACACACTGTCTGTCTCGCTCTCTCTCTCCCTGACAGACACACTGTCTGTCTCGCTCTCTCTCTCCCTGACAGACACACTGTCTGTCTCGCTCTCTCTCTCCCTGACAGACACACTGTCTGTCTCGCTCTCTCTCCCTGACAGACACACTGTCTGTCTCGCTCTCTCTCTCCCTGACAGACACACTGTCTGTCTCGCTCTCTCTCTCCCTGACAGACACACTGTCTGTCTCGCTCTCTCTCTCCCTGACAGACACACTGTCTGTCTCGCTCTCTCTCTCCCTGACAGACACACTGTCTGTCTCGCTCTCTCTCTCCCTGACAGACACACAAGGACCACCTTGATAGGAGGCCACAGACACCTATCCATACATTACCCCCAGACCCAGGTCTATACCCCAGTCTGACACCTCTCCATACATTACCCCCAGACCCAGTTCTATACCCCAGTCTGACACATCTCCATACATTACCCCCCCCCCGACCCAGTTATATACCCCAGTCTGACACCTCTCCATACATTACCCCTCCCGACACAGTTATATACCCCAGTCTGACACCTCTCCATACATTACCCCCAGACCCAGGTCTATACCCCAGTCTGACACCGATCCATACATTACCCCCAGACCCAGTTATATCCCCCAGTCTGACACCTATCCATACATTACCCCCCCAGACCCAGTTATATCCCCCAGTCTGACACCTATCCATACATTACCCTCAGCTAGAGAGGGCCCTGGAAGCCGTTCTGGGTTGGATGGAAGGGGGTGGTTGGTGATGGTATTTATTATGGGATGGAGTAAACCGATTCTACGAGTGTGTAGAGCCACATGTATCCTAGGAAACCAATTGGTTTGAGCAAATGATACGTCATCTGATGGTTTTGATATAAGACACTAAAAGACTGTGGCTACTGAAATATCCTGGGTCTGGTGTCAAGCACTATCAACAGACATCTGTACCACGGTGGGTTTGGCTCACGTTCATATTTCAACCAGTTGTTTCCTCTATGGAAAACTAAACACACGTCAAGAGGAAATGTCTGGCTGTGTGTTTTCCAAATGTCCATATAAGGACACTTGGTTTCCTTGGTTTCGGTAATTAGTACGCGTCCTACTGTAGATATGTGGAATCAGATCAGAGCTGTTGACCCTGAGACTAACAGTGTCTTTAGTGAGGTTGCTGTGTAAAGGTCAGTCTGGAGGGTCAGTGTTTGGACATGAGATCATGTGTTATGTTATTGTGGACACTGTTTCCTCCTTGTTGCTCTCCCTCTCTCTCTCCCTCTCTCTCTCCCTCTCTCTCCCTCTCTCTCTCCCTCTCTCTCTCCCTATCTCTCCCTATCTCTCTCCATCTCTCTCCCTCTCTATCCCTCTCTCTCCCTCCCTCTCTCTCCCTCCCTCTCTCTCTCTATCTCCCTCTCTCTCTCTTTATCTATCTTTCTCTCTCTCTCCCTCCATCTCTATCTCTCTCTCTCTCCATCGCTCTCTCTTTCTCTCTCCTCTCTCCCTCTCTCTCATCTATCCCTCTCTCTCTCTCTCTCTCTCTCTCTATCTTTCTCTCTCCCTCTCTTTCTCTCTCCCTCTCTTTCTCTCTCCCTCTCTTTCTCTCTATCTTTCTTTCTCTCTCTCCCTCTCTCTCTTTTTGTTGTTGCTTAGGATGTAGGGAATAAATTGTCCGTGCCTGCTTCAGGAAACTAACAATGGAAACAGTGACCTCTGGACCAGAGTTCAGACTGGCTGACCAGACCCTGCTAACCATGACTGTTGTTTTAATAGGAGGAGGTGGTGCTGCAGATCAGACTGGCTGACCAGACCCTGCTAACCATGACTGTTGTTTTAATAGGAGGAGGTGGTGCTGCAGATCAGACTGGCTGACCAGACCCTGCTAACCATGACTGTTGTTTTAATAGGAGGAGGTGGTGCTACAGATCAGACTGGCTGACCAGACCCTGCTAACCATGACTGTTGTTTTAATAGGAGGAGGTGGTGCTGCAGATCAGACTGGCTGACCAGACCCTGCTAACCATGACTGTTGTTTTAATAGGAGGAGGTGGTGCTGCAGATCAGACTGGCTGACCAGACCCTGCTAACCATGACTGTTGTTTTAATAGGAGGAGGCGGTGCTACAGTTCAGACTGGCTGACCAGACCCTGCTAACCATGACTGTTGTTTTAATAGGAGGAGGTGGTGCTACAGATCAGACTGGCTGACCAGACCCTGCTAGCCATGACTGTTGTTTTAATAGGATCAGTTCATACTGGCTGACCAGACCCTGCTAACCATGACTGTTGTTTTAATAGGAGGAGGCGGTGCTACAGATCAGACTGGCTGACCAGACCCTGCTAACCATGACTGTTGTTTTAATAGGATCAGATCAGGATTCAGATGGTGAAAAGTATCTTTCCAGAACATTCAGCATTTGCTTTCGACTGCCTGGAGTATTCTTAAATTGGATTGATGTAACCTTTTATTTAACTAGGCCAGTCAGTTAAAAACTAATTCTTATTTACAATGACGGCCAAACCCCGGACGACGCTGGGCAAATGGTGCGCCGCCCTATCACGGCCGATTGAGATACAGCCCGGGATCGAACCAGGGTCTGTAGTGACTGAGATGCAGTGCCTTAGACCACTGCGCCACTCGGGAGCCCGAAATGTGGGCATGGTTTGCACTTTTGGCATGTTTCTATTAGTTATGTTGCAGCAGTTAAGATGAAGGAAGCTAACGTATTTTAAATGAGTTTAAATAGGAGAGGTCTGATGTAGGACCCAGGTCTGATGTAGGACCCAGGTCTGATGTAGGACCCAGGTCTGATGTAGGACCCAGGTCTGATGTAGGACCCAGGTCTGATGTAGGACCCAGGCCTGATGTAGGACCCAGGTCTGATGTAGGACCCAGGTCTGATGTAGGACCCAGACCTGATGTAGGACCCAGACCTGATGTAGGACCCAGGCCTGATGTAGGACCCAGGTCTGATGTAGGACCCAGGTCTGATGTAGGACCCAGGTCTGATGTAGGACCCAGGTCTGGGACCCGGGTCTGATGTAGGACCCAGGTCTGATGTAGGACCCAGGTCTGATGTAGGACCCAGGTCTGATGTAGGACCCAGGTTTGATGTAGGACCCAGGTCTGATGTAGGACCCAGGTCTGGGACCCAGGTCTGATGTGGGACCCAGGTCTGATGTAGGACCCAGGTCTGATGTAGGACCCAGGTCTGATGTAGGACCCAGGTCTGATGTAGGACCCAGGTCTGATGTAGGACCCAGGTCTGATGTAGGACCCAGGTCTGATGTAGGACCCAGGTCTGATGTAGGACCCAGGTCTGATGTAGGACCCAGGTCTGATGTAGGACCCAGGTTTGATGTAGGACCCAGGTCTGATGTAGGACCCAGGTCTGATGTAGGACCCAGGTCTGGGACCCAGGTCTGATGTAGGACCCAGGTCTGATGTAGGACCCAGGTCTGATGTAGGACCCCAGGTTTGATGTAGGACCCAGGTTTGATGTAGGACCCAGGTTTGATGTAGGACCCAGGTTTGATGTAGGACCCAGGTCTGATGTAGGACCCAGGTCTGATGTAGGACCCAGGTCTGGGACCCAGGTCTGATGTAGGACCCAGGTCTGATGTAGGACCCAGGTCTGATGTAGGACCCAGGTCTGGGACCCAGGTCTGATGTAGGACCCAGGTCTGATGTAGGACCCAGGTCTGATGTAGGACCCAGGTCTGATGTAGGACCCAGGTCTGATGTAGGACCCAGGTCTGGGACCCAGGTCTGATGTAGGACCCAGGTCTGATGTAGGACCCAGGTCTGGGACCCAGGTCTGATGTAGGACCCAGGTCTGATGTAGGACCCAGGTCTGATGTAGGACCCAGGTCTGGGACCCAGGTCTGATGTAGGACCCAGGTCTGATGTAGGACCCAGGCCTGATGTAGGACCCAGGTCTGGGACCCAGGTCTGATGTAGGACCCAGGTCTGATGTAGGACCCAGGTCTGATGTAGGACCCAGGTCTGATGTAGGACCCAGGTCTGATGTAGGACCCAGGTCTGGGACCCAGGTCTGATGTAGGACCCAGGTCTGATGTAGGACCCAGGTCTGGGACCCAGGCCTGATGTAGGACCCAGGTCTGATGTAGGACCCAGGCCTGATGTAGGACCCAGGTCTGATGTAGGACCCAGGTCTGATGTAGGACCCAGGTCTGATGTAGGACCCAGGTCTGATGTAGGACCCAGGTCTGGGACCCAGGTCTGATGTAGGACCCAGGTCTGATGTAGGACCCAGGTCTGGGACCCAGGCCTGATGTAGGACCCAGGTCTGATGTAGGACCCAGGTCTGATGTAGGACCCAAGTCTGATGTAGGACCCAGGTCTGGGACCCAGGCCTGATGTAGGACCCAGGTCTGGGACCCAGGCCTGATGTAGGACCCAGGCCTGATGTAGGACCCAGGTCTGATGTAGGACCCAGGTCTGGGACCCAGGCCTGATGTAGGACCCAGGTCTGATGTAGGACCCATGTATGGGACCCAGGCCTGATGTAGGACCCAGGTCTGATGTAGGACCCATGTCTGGGACCCATGCCTGATGTAGGACCCAGGTCTGATGTAGGACCCAGGTCTGATGTAGGACCCAGGTCTGGGACCGAGGCCTGATGTAGGACCCAGGTCTGGGACCCAGGCCTGATGTAGGACCCAGGTCTGATGTAGGACCCAGGTTTGATGTAGGACCCAGGTCTGATGTAGGACCCAGGTCTGATGTAGGACCCAGGTCTGATGTAGGACCCAGGTCTGATATAGGACCCTGGTCTGATGTAGGACCCAGGCCTGATGTAGGACCCAGGTCTGATGTAGGACCCAGGTCTGATGTAGGACCCATGTCTGGGACCCAGGCCTGATGTAGGACCCAGGTCTGATGTAGGACCCAGGTCTGATGTAGGACCCAGGTTTGATGTAGGACCCATGTTTGATGTAGGACCCAGGTCTGATGTAGGACCCAGGTCTGGGACCCAGGCCTGATGTAGGACCCAGGCCTGATGTAGGACCCAGGTCTGATGTAGGACCCAGGTCTGATGTAGGACCCAGCGGCTCTGAGTCTCTGGAGGGGGAGGGGGGGGGCATGTCTGTGTTGTTGTTGTCAAAGAGCATCTTGCCGTGTGGCTGGCTGGGGCTGGAGCTATGGGAGTCAACACACACACACACAGTGGGCTGAACAGGGGAGTCAACACACACACACACACACACACACACACACACACTGTGGGCTGGAACAGGGGAGTCAACACACACACACACACACACACACTGTGGGCTGGAACAGGGGAGTCAACACACACATACACAGTGAGCTGAACAGGGTTTACTAACTCAGGCCTGAACTAGCACGAACCGTCTTTATTAGTTAGTTGTCTCTCCCAGACCCCCCCTTTTCTGCTCCCTCCCCCCTCTACCTCCCCCTCTCCTTTCTAACCAGTTGGCTGCTGCTCCCAAAACAACAGCTGGATATGAGATCATCTGAGAGGGTTGAATATGGAGGAATAAGGTTGTAGGGCTGTAGAGGGCTGGTGTAGGGTTGTAGAGGCCTGGTGTAGGGCTGTAGAGGGCTGGTGTAGGGTTGTAGAGGCCTGGTGTAGGGCTATAGAGGGCTGGTGTAGGGTTGTAGAGGCCTGGTGTAGGGCTGTAGAGGCCTGGTGTAGGGCTGTAGAGGGCTGGTGTAGGGTTGTAGAGGCCTGGTGTAGGGCTGTAGAGGCCTGGTGTAGGGTTGTAGAGGGCTGGTGTAGGGCTATGGAGGGCTGGTGTAGGGTTGTAGAGGGCTGGTGTAGGGTTGTAGAGGGCTGGTGTAGGGTTGTAGAGGGCTGGTGTAGGGTTGTAGAGGCCTGGTGTAGGGCTGTAGAGGGCTGGTGTAGGGTTGTAGAGGCCTGGTGTAGGGCTATAGAGGGCTGGTGTAGGGTTGTAGAGGCCTGGTGTAGGGCTGTAGAGGCCTGGTGTAGGGCTGTAGAGGGCTGGTGTAGGGTTGTAGAGGCCTGGTGTAGGGCTGTAGAGGCCTGGTGTAGGGTTGTAGAGGGCTGGTGTAGGGCTATGGAGGGCTGGTGTAGGGTTGTAGAGGGCTGGTGTAGGGTTGTAGAGGGCTGGTGTAGGGTTGTAGAGGGCTGGTGTAGGGTTGTAGAGGGCTGGTGTAGGGCTATAGAGGGTTGGTGTAGGGTTGTAGAGGGCTGGTGTAGGTTTGTAGAGGGCTGGTGTAGGGTTGTAGAGGGCTGGTGTAGGGCTATAGAGGGCTGGTGTAGGGCTGTAGAGGGCTGGTGTAGGGCTGTAGAGGGCTGGTGTAGGGTTGTAGAGGGCTGGTGTAGGGCTGTAGAGGGCTGGTGTAGGGTTGTAGAGGGCTGGTGTAGGGCTATAGAGGGTTGGTGTAGGGTTGTAGAGGGCTGGTGTAGGGTTGTAGAGGGCTGGTGTAGGGTTGTAGAGGGCTGGTGTAGGGCTATAGAGGGCTGGTGTAGGGCTGTAGAGGGCTGGTGTAGGGTTGTAGAGGGCTGGTGTAGGGTTGTAGAGGGCTGGTGTAGGGCTGTAGAGGGCTGGTGTAGGGCTATAGAGGGCTGGTATAGGGCTGTAGAGGGCTGGTGTAGGGCTGTAGAGGGCTGGTGTAGGGTTGTAGAGGGCTGGTGTAGGGTTGTAGAGGGCTGGTGTAGGGTTGTAGAGGGCTGGTGTAGGGTTGTAGAGGGCTGGTGTAGGGTTGTAGAGGGCTGGTGTAGGGTTGTAGAGGCCTGGTGTAGGGCTGTAGAGGGCTGGTGTAGGGCTGTAGAGGGCTGGTGTAGGGCTATAGAGGGCTGGTGTAGGGCTGTAGAGGGCTGGTGTAGGGCTGTAGAGGGCTGGTGTAGAGCTGTAGAGGGCTGTAGAGGGCTGGTGTAGGGCTGGTGTAGAGCTGTAGAGGGCTGGTGTAGGGCTGTAGAGGGCTGGTGTAGGGCTGTAGAGGGCTGGTGTAGGGCTGTAGAGGCCTGGTGTAGGGCTGTAGAGGGCTGGTGTAGGGCTGTAGAGGGCTGGTGTAGGGCTATAGAGGGCTGGTGTAGGGCTGTAGAGGGCTGGTGTAGGGCTGTAGAGGGCTGGTGTAGAGCTGTAGAGGGCTGTAGAGGGCTGGTGTAGGGCTGGTGTAGAGCTGTAGAGGGCTGGTGTAGGGCTGTAGAGGGCTGTAGAGGGCTGGTGTAGGGCTGTAGAGGGCTCTATATCTCTTTCTCTCCAGCTCCTCCCCTCTCTACATCTCTATCCCCTCAGCTCCTCCCCTCTCTACATCTCTATCCCCTCAGCTCCTCCCCTCTCTACATCTCTATCCCCCCAGCTCCTCCCCTCTCTATGTCTATTTCCCCCCAGCTCCTCCCCTCTCTACATCTATTTCCCCTCAGCTCCTCCCCTCTCTACATATACTTCCCCCAGCTCCTCCCTTCTCTACATATATATCACCCCAGCTCCTCCCCTCTCTACATATATTTCCCCCCAGCTCCTCCCCTCTCTATATATCTTTCCCCTCAGCTCCTCCCCTCTCTACATATATTTCCCCCCAGCTCCTCCCCTCTCTATATATCTTTCCCTCCCAGCTCCTCCCCTCTCTACATCTCTTTCCCCCCAGCTCCTCTCCTCTCTACATCTCTATCCCCTCAGCTCCTCCCCTCTCTACATATCTTTCCCCCCAGATCCTCCCCTCTCTACATCTCTATCCCCCAGCTCCTCCCCTCTCTACATCTATTTCCCCTCAGCTCCTCCCCTCTCTACATCTATTTCCCCTCAGCTCCTCCCCTCTCTACATGTATTTCCCCCAGCTCCTCCCCTCTCTACATCTCTTTCCACTCAGCTCCTCCCCTCTCTACATCTATTTCCCCTCAGCTCCTCCCCTCTCTACATCTCTTTCCCCTCAGCTCCTCCCCTCTCTACATCTATTTCCCCTCAGCTCCTCCCCTCTCTACATGTATTTCCCCCAGCTCCTCCCCTCTCTACATCTCTTTCCACTCAGCTCCTCCCCTCTCTACATCTATTTCCCCTCAGCTCCTCCCCTCTCTACATCTCTTTCCCCTCAGCTCCTCCCCTCTCTACATCTATTTCCCCCCAGCTCCTCCCCTCCCTACATCTCTATCCCCCCAGCTCCTCCCCTCTCTACATCTCTATCCCCCAGCTCCTCCCCTCTCTACATGTATTTCCCCCCAGCTCCTCCCCTCTCTACATCTCTATCCCCTCAGCTCCTCCCCTCTCTACATGTATTTCCCCCCAGCTCCTCCCCTCTCTACATCTCTATCCCCTCAGCTCCTCCCCTCTCTACATGTATTTCCCCCAGCTCCTCCCCTCTCTACATCTATTTCCCCCCAGCTCCTCCCTCTCTAGTTTGTAGCCGGTGTCTTTGTGTGTGAATGAAAGTGTTGACCAAACATCAGAGAAGGTGAATCAGCAGGTTGGGACTGTATCAAAGCCCCGGTGTGACTCACTAACTACACTGCCGGCAGGTGGTCAGGAGGCTCTGTCACACAGAACGGTGCTTTCTCTGTCTGTCTTCACCCCTTATCACATATATCACTGGAATACTTAGCCCCTGCTACTGTCTGTCTGTCTGTCTGTCTGTCTGTCTGTCTGTCTGTCTGTCTGTCTGTCTGTCCGTCCGTCCGTCCGTCCGTCCGTCCGTCCGTCCGTCTTCACCCCTTATCACATATATCATTGGAATACTTAGCCCCTGCTACTGTCTGTCTGTCTGTCTGTCTGTCTGTCTGTCTGTCTGTCTGTCTGTCTGTCTGTCTGTCTGTCTGTCTGTCTGTCTGTCTGTCTGTCTGTCTGTCTGTCTGTCTGTCTGTCCGTCCGTCCGTCCGTCCGTCCGTCCGTCCGTCCGTCCGTCCGTCCGTCCGTCCGTCCGTCCGTCCGTCCGTCCGTCCGTCCGTCCGTCCGTCCGTCCGTCCGTCCGTCCGTCCGTCCGTCCGTCCGTCCGTCCGTCCGTCCGTCCGTCCGTCCGTCCGTCCGTCCGTCTTCACCCCTTATCACATATATCATTGGAATACTTAGCCCCTGCTACTGTCTGTCTGTCTGTCTGTCTGTCTGTCTGTCTGTCTGTCTGTCTGTCTTGAAGTCCTGCTGTACTGACTAACTGCATGGCTTTCTGTTTCTCTCTGACCTGTTGTCAATAGGGCCAAGGTCATCTGCTGTTCTCTCTGACCTGTTGTCAATAGGGCCGAGGTCATCTGCTGTTCTCTCTGACCTGTTGTCAATAGGGCCGAGGTCAGCTGCTGTTCTCTCTGACCTGTTGTCAATAGGGCCGAGGTCAGCTGCTGTTCTCTCTGACCTGTTGTCAATAGGGCCGAGGTCAGCTGCAGTTCTCTCTGACCTGTTGTCAATAGGGCCGAGGTCAGCTGCTGTTGTCTCTGACCTGTTGTCAATAGGGCCGAGGTCAGCTGCTGTTCTCTCTGAGGAGGGTTTCAGGCCTTGACACTAACAACAGTAGACCAGGACACTAACAACACTAGATTAGGACACTAACAACAGTAGACCAGGACACTAACAACAGTAGACCAGGACACTAACAACAGTAGACCAGGACACTAACAACAGTAGACCAGGACACTAACAACAGTAGACCAGGACACTAACAACAGTAGACCATGACACTAACAACATTAGACCAGGACACTAACAACAGTAGATCAGGACACTAACAACAGTAGACCAGGACACTAACAACACTAGATCAGGACACTAACAACAGTAGACCAGGACACTAACAACAGTAGACCAGGTCACTAACAACACTAGATCAGGACACTAACAACAATAGACCAGGACCAGGACACTAACAACAGTAGACCAGGACACTAACAACAGTAGACCAGGACACTAACAACAGTAGACCAGGACACTAACAACAGTAGACCAGGACACTAACAGCAGTAGACCAGGACACTAACAGCAGTAGACCAGGTCACTAACAGCAGTAGACCAGGACACTAACAGTAGACCAGGACACTAACAGCAGTAGACCAGGACACTAACAACAGTAGACCAGGTCACTAACAGCAGTAGACCAGGACACTGACAGCAGTAGACCAGGACACTAACAGCAGTAGACCAGGACACTAACAACAGTAGACCAGGACACTAACAACAGTAGACCAGGACACTAACAGCAGTAGACCAGTACACTAACAACAGTAGACCAGGACACTAACAACAGTAGACCAGGTCACTAACAGCAGTAGACCAGGACACTAACAACAGTAGACCAGGACACTAACAGCAGTAGACCAGGACACTAACAACAGTAGACCAGGTCACTAACAGCAGTAGACCAGGACACTGACAGCAGTAGACCAGGACACTAACAGCAGTAGACCAGGACACTAACAACAGTAGACCAGGACACTAACAACAGTAGACCAGGACACTAACAACAGTAGACCAGGACACTAACAACAGTAGACCAGGACACTAACAGCAGTAGACCAGGACACTAACAACAGTAGACCAGGACACTAACAACAGTAGACCAGGACATTAACAGCAGTAGACCAGGACACTAACAGCAGTAGACCAGGACACTAACAACAGTAGACCAGGACACTAACAACAGTAGACCAGGACACTAACAGCAGTAGACCAGGTCACTAACAACAGTAGACCAGGACACTAACAACAGTAGACCAGGACACTAACAACAGTAGACCACTGTGCCCTTATCCACCAATCAAAAACCAGCTGTGCTTTTGTCCACCAATCACAATCCCATTGTGCCTTTATCCACCTATCACAAGCCAGGAGAGGGAGTGAGTCAGCGGTTGGCTGCTAGAGTGATTATGCAAAGGTTCATGTTCTGTTTTCCTGTCTCGCCCCCCCCTCTCTCGCTCTCCCTTTCCTTCTCTATCTCTCTCTCTCATTTCCCCCCTCTCTCTATATATATCTCTCTTCATCCTCTCTCTCCCTTTCCCCCTTCCCCCCTCCCTTCCCCTCCCTTCCCCTCCCTTCCCCTCCCTCTCTTGTCCTTCCTGACTCCTAAACATTGAGTCAACCACACTGGTAAAAGTGAGGCTCAGAAAGGAGTCCAGGCCCGGTCGAGGTTCTGTTAAAAGGTCTCCATGTAGCCGTCCAGACTCCACATGTTGTTTCCCAGCCACTCAGTCTAACTCTGTCTCCTCTCTCTCTGAGGGCTGGGAGCCTGCCCTGTCTTGTTCAGCCGTTATCTACAGGCCAGCCAAGCAGGTCAGAGGGAGGGGGGAGGTATTTATGTAAGGTGAAAATTCCACCTCCTCACCTTGTGTGACTGGGAGTGAGAAGAGGGCCTCTTGTGGGGTTGGGAAGTCTGTCGACATGAACCACTGCCAACTGTGTGAGAGAGAGAGATACGAGGTGTTAATTTCAGCCAGGAAACACTGGTCACAGACTAAATCAGTAACTGAATAATCACTCCCTGTGGAGGAGGAGGCATCACGTCATATACAGCTAACAAACTCTCTGAAACAAATGATACTCACTCTAACACTCCCTCCTCTTTCTCTCTCTCTCTCTCTCTCTCTCTCTCTCTCTCTCTCTCTCTCTCTCTCTCTCTCTCTCATCTCTCTCTCTCTCCTCTCTCTCTCTCATCTCTCTCTCTCTCTCTCATCTCTCTCTCTCTCTCATCTCTCTCTCTCTCCTCTCTCTCATCTCTCTCTCACACCCTGTGTATCATATTGCCCAACCAGTAACTCTCAGCACCAGTTGTTCAGCCAGACAGAAATGATTTGTGTTTCAGTTGGACCAGTTCTCCCTCCCTTTCAGAGGTAAAACAAGTATAATGTGTGATATGGACTAGAAGATGAGCATCAGTCCTGTTCTAACTACTTCTGTATGTCTAATGTTTACTGTTCATTTTTGTTGTTTTTCACTTTATATATTCACTTTGTATGTTGTCTACCTCACTTGCTTTGGCAATGTTAACACATGTTTCCCATGCCAATAAAGCCCTTGAATTGAATTGAATTGAATTGAGAGAGATGAGCATCAGTCCTGTTCTATAGAACTAGAAGATGAGCATCAGTCCTGTTCTAACAGAGAGAGAGAGATGAGCATCAGTCCTGTTCTAACAGAGAGAGAGAGAGATGAGCATCAGTCCTGTTCTAACAGAGAGAGAGAGATGAGCATCAGTCCTGTTCTAACAGAGAGAGAGAGATGAGCATCAGTCCTGTTCTAACAGAGAGAGAGAGAGAGATGAGCATCAGTCCTGTTCTAACAGAGAGAGAGAGATGAGCATCAGTCCTGTTCTAACAGAGAGAGAGAGATGAGCATCAGTCCTGTTCTAACACAGAGAGAGAGAGAGATGAGCATCAGTCCTGTTCTAACACAGAGAGAGAGAGAGATGAGCATCAGTCCTGTTCTAACAGAGAGAGAGAGAGATGAGCATCAGTCCTGTTCTAACAGAGAGAGAGAGAGATGAGCATCAGTCCTGTTCTAACAGAGAGATAGAGAGATGAGCATCAGTCCTGTTCTAACAGAGAGAGAGAGAGATGAGCATCAGTCCTGTTCTAACAGAGAGAGAGAGAGAGATGAGCATCAGTCCTGTTCTAACACAGAGAGAGAGAGAGATGAGCATCAGTCCTGTTCTAACAGAGAGAGAGAGAGATGAGCATCAGTCCTGTTCTAACAGAGAGAGAGAGATGAGCATCAGTCCTGTTCTAACAGAGAGAGAGAGAGATGAGCATCAGTCCTGTTCTAACAGAGAGAGAGAGAGAGAGAGAGATGAGCATCAGTCCTGTTCTAACGGGGAGAGAGAGAGATGATCATCAGTCCTGTTCTAACACAGAGAGAGAGAGAGAGATGAGCATCAGTCCTGTTCTAACGGGGAGAGAGAGAGATGAGCATCAGTCCTGTTCTAACGGAGAGAGAGAGATGAGCATCAGTCCTGTTCTAACGGAGAGAGAGAGATGAGCATCAGTCCTGTTCTAACGGGGAGAGAGAGAGAGATGAGCATCAGTCCTGTTCTAACAGAGAGAGAGAGAGAGATGAGCATCAGTCCTGTTCTAACAGAGAGAGAGAGAGATGAGCATCAGTCCTGTTCTAACAGAGAGAGAGAGATGAGCATCAGTCCTGTTCTATAGAACTAGAAGATGAGCATCAGTCCTGTTCTAACAGAGAGAGAGAGAGATGATCATCAGTCATGTTCTAACAGAGAGAGAGAGAGATGAGCATCAGTCATGTTCTAACAGAGAGAGAGAGAGAGATGAGCATCAGTCCTGTTCTAACAGAGAGAGAGAGAGATGAGCATCAGTCCTGTTCTAACAGAGAGAGAGAGAGATGAGCATCAGTCCTGTTCTAACAGAGAGAGAGAGATGAGCATCAGTCATGTTCTAACAGAGAGAGAGAGATGAGCATCAGTCCTGTTCTAACAGAGAGAGAGATATGAGCATCAGTCCTGTTCTAACGGAGAGAGAGAGATGAGCATCAGTCCTGTTCTAACGGAGAGAGAGAGATGAGCATCAGTCCTGTTCTAACAGAGAGAGAGAGATGAGCATCAGTCCTGTTCTAACGGGGAGAGAGAGAGATGAGCATCAGTCCTGTTCTAACGGAGAGAGAGAGATGAGCATCAGTCCTGTTCTAACGGAGAGAGAGAGATGAGCATCAGTCCTGTTCTAACGGAGAGAGAGAGATGAGCATCAGTCCTGTTCTAACGGAGAGAGAGAGATGAGCATCAGTCCTGTTCTAACGGAGAGAGAGAGATGAGCATCAGTCCTGTTCTAACAGAGAGAGAGAGATGAGCATCAGTCCTGTTCTAACGGAGAGAGAGAGATGAGCATCAGTCCTGTTCTAACAGAGAGAGAGAGATGAGCATCAGTCCTGTTCTAACAGAGAGAGAGAGATGAGCATCAGTCCTGTTCTAACAGAGAGAGAGAGAGAGATGAGCATCAGTCCTGTTCTAACGGAGAGAGAGAGATGAGCATCAGTCCTGTTCTAACAGAGAGAGAGAGATGAGCATCAGTCCTGTTCTAACAGAGAGAGAGAGATGAGCATCAGTCCTGTTCTAACGGAGAGAGAAGATGAGCATCAGTCCTGTTCTAACGGAGAGAGAGAGAGAGATGAGCATCAGTCCTGTTCTAACGGAGAGAGAGAGATGAGCATCAGTCCTGTTCTAACAGAGAGAGAGAGATGAGCATCAGTCCTGTTCTAACAGAGAGAGAGAGATGAGCATCAGTCCTGTTCTAACGGAGAGAGAGAGATGAGCATCAGTCCTGTTCTAACGGAGAGAGAGAGATGAGCATCAGTCCTGTTCTAACAGAGAGAGAGAGATGAGCATCAGTCCTGTTCTAACGGGGAGAGAGAGAGATGAGCATCAGTCCTGTTCTAACGGAGAGAGAGAGATGAGCATCAGTCCTGTTCTAACGGAGAGAGAGAGATGAGCATCAGTCCTGTTCTAACGGAGAGAGAGAGATGAGCATCAGTCCTGTTCTAACGGAGAGAGAGAGATGAGCATCAGTCCTGTTCTAACGGAGAGAGAGAGATGAGCATCAGTCCTGTTCTAACGGAGAGAGAGAGATGAGCATCAGTCCTGTTCTAACGGAGAGAGAGAGATGAGCATCAGTCCTGTTCTAACGGAGAGAGAGAGATGAGCATCAGTCCTGTTCTAACAGAGAGAGAGAGATGAGCATCAGTCCTGTTCTAACAGAGAGAGAGAGATGAGCATCAGTCCTGTTCTAACAGAGAGAGAGAGAGAGATGAGCATCAGTCCTGTTCTAACAGAGAGAGAGAGATGAGCATCAGTCCTGTTCTAACAGAGAGAGAGAGATGAGCATCAGTCCTGTTCTAACAGAGAGAGAGAGAGATGAGCATCAGTCCTGTTCTAACAGAGAGAGAGAGATGAGCATCAGTCCTGTTCTAACAGAGAGAGAGAGATGAGCATCAGTCCTGTTCTATAGAACTAGAAGATGAGCATCAGTCCTGTTCTAACGGGGAGAGAGAGAGATGAGCGTCAGTCCTGTTCTAACGGGGAGAGAGAGAGAGGGGTATGAGGGACGGTCATCTGTCTGGCAGTGTGTGGTACTGAGCTACATTACAACCTCCTAAAGCAACGCAGCATCTCGGTGCTAGAGGCGTCACGACAGACCCTGGTTCGATCCCGGGCTGTATCACAACCGGCCGTGATCGGGAGTCCCATAGGGCGGCGTACACTAGGCCCGGCGTCGTCCGGGTTTGACCGGGGTAACTAAGACATTGTTGTTAACTGACTTTTTAATTAGAGAGACAGCGGTCGTACTGATGACCGTCTGATGTGACAGTTCGTGAAGGAAACAAGTGGCCATTATTTCTCTTGTTGAAGGAATTAAAAGTTAAAGTCTTAGGAATGTCAATCAACCTTGAGTCTTTAAAACAAACACTTAGCCCGTAAACAGACAGCCAGACAGGCAGTGAGAAATGAGACACTGTGTGAGATACAAAACATGTTCAGGTTCACTGGGCTTTACAGAACAATGCAGCCCTCCCTGGAGAGCTGTGTGTTGGAGCTCCAGGCCCTTTTAGAGAGGGGAGGGAGAGCTGTGTGTTGGAGAGGGGAGGGAGAGCTGTGTGAATAGAGGGGAGGGAGAGCTGTGTGTTGGAGCTCCAGGCCCTTTTAGAGAGGGGAGGGAGAGCTGTGTGTTGGAGAGGGGAGGGAGAGCTGTGTGAAGAGAGGGGAGGGAGAGCTGTGTGTTGGAGCTCCAGGCCCTTTTAGAGAGGGGAGGGAGAGCTGTGTGTTGGAGAGGGGAGGGAGAGCTGTGTGTTGGAGAGGGGAGGGAGAGCTGTGTGAAGAGAGGGGAGGGAGAGCTGTGTGTTGGAGCTCCAGGCCCTTTTAGAGAGGGGAGGGAGAGCTGTGTGTTGGAGCCCCAGGCCATTTTAGAGAGGGGAGGGAGAGCTGTGTGTTGGAGCCCCAGGCCCTTTTAGAGAGGGGAGGGAGAGCTGTGTGTTGGAGCTCCAGGCCATTTTAGAGAGGGGAGGGAGAGCTGTGTGTTGGAGCCCCAGGCCATTTTAGAGAGGGGAGGGAGAGCTGTGTGTTGGAGCTCCAGGCCCTTTTAGAGAGGGGAGAGAGAGCCCCTCTAACCATCTCCTGAGTATTGAGGTGTCAGGTCCTTTTAGAGAGGGGAGGGAGAGCTCCTCTAACCATCTCCTGAGGTCCTTTTAGAGAGGGGAGGGAGAGCTCCTCTAACCATCTCCTGAGGTCCTTTTAGAGAGGGGAGGGAGAGCCCCTCTACCCATCTCCTGAGTATTGGAGCTCCATGCCCTTTTAGAGAAGGTGACCTATTACCCTGTCACACGGTGATCTAAAGAGCAGGGTGGAGATGTGCAGGCTCTCATCACGGTGGGAGGCCCACACACAAGCAGGGGGACGCCTGGAGAAATCACCAGCTGATGAGATTCAATCACCAGGTGGACTGGCCAGGTGTCAGCAGGGGCATAGTGTGTGTGTGTGTGTGTGTGTGTGTGTGTGTGTGTGTGTGTGTGTGTGTGTGTGTGTGTGTGTGTGTGTGTGTGTGTGTGTGTGTGTGTGTGTGTGTGTGTGTGTGTGTCGATTCGACTCTAAGGTCCGGAGCATGTTCAGGGTCGCCCATCTGGTGGCAGCTAGGATCGAGAGAGAACGGAGGGCCCCAGAGAGGAGTGATAGAGAGAGAACGGAGGGCCCCAGAGAGGAGGGATAGAGAGAGAACGGAGGGCCCCAGAGAGGTCTGCTCTGTGCCGGCCAGCTATTATCTGTCCTTTCTGCCTTTCTCTCTTTGTCTCACTCACTACAGGGGTCACAAGGTCAAATGCCTCTGGCCTTATCTGGTGACAAAGGCCTATTCACTCATGCACACAGATACACACACACACAAACCCTTCCCCCTACCCACCACACTCTCTCTTCATCTCTCTATTCTCTAGCTTCTCTTCAACATAACCCTTCCCCCTACCCACCACACTCTCTCTTCATCTCTCTTCTCTACCTTCTCTTCAACATAACTCTTCCCCCTACCGACCACACTCTCTCTTCATCTCTCTTCTCTACCTTCTCTTCAACATAACTCTTCCCCCTACCGACCACACTCTCTCTTCATCTCTCTTCTCTACCTTCTCTTCAACATAACCCTTCCTCCTACCCACCACTATCTCTCTTCTCCTCTACCTTCTCTTCAACATAACTCTTCCCCCTACCCACCACTATCTCTCTTCTCTAGCTTCTCTTCAACATAAACCTTCCCCCTACCCACCACACTCTCTCTCTTCTCTAACTTCTCTGTCTTCTCTTCAACATAACTCTTCCCCCTACCCACCACTATCTCTCTTCTCTCTCTCTGTTCTCTACCTTCTCTTCAACATAACCCTTCCTCCTACCCACCACTATCTCTCTTCACCTCTACCTTCTCTTCAACATAACCCTTCCCCCTACCCACCACTATCTCTCTCTATTCTCTCTCTCTTCAACATAACTCTTCCTCCTACCCACCACACTCTCTCTTCATCTCTCTCTTCTCTACCTTCAACATAACCCTTCCTCCTGTTGCTGTATGGTACAATGGGGGGCTTGGGATTGCCATTGTTAAAAGCCTCTCCTGCCCATGATATACGGTTACATCGAGGTTAAATTAAATACAATTAAAAAAATATGAGACAACGTACACATGACCAGGTTCAGATAGAGAGGCATTGTTTACATCGTTACCTAGCAACCCGCTACCACTTTTACAACTACTAGTCTTAGCACCTTTATCTCGTCATTGAGGATTTAGCACCTTTAACTCGTCATGGAGGATTTAGCACATTTAACTCGTCATGGAGGATTTAGCACCTTTATCGCGTCATGGAGGATTTAGCACCTTTAACTCGCCATGGAGTATTTAGCACCTTTAACTCATCATGGAGGATTTAGCACCTTTATCGCGCCATGGAGGATTTAGCACCTTTATCTCGTCATGGAGGATTTAGCACCTTTATCTCGTCATGGAGGATTTAGCACCTTTAACTCGTCATTGAGGATTTAGCACTTTTAACTCTTCATGGAGGATTTAGCACCTGTAACTCATCATGGATGATTTAGCACCTGTAACTCGTCGTGGAGGATTTAGCACCTGTAACTCGTCATTGAGGATTAGCACCTGTATCTCGTCATGGAGGATTTAGCACATGTAACTCGTCATTGAGGATTTAGCATTTTTTTACTCGTCAAGGAGTTAGCACATGTATCTCGTCAAGGAGGATTTATCACATGCATCTCGTCAAGGAGGATTTATCACGTATCTCGTCAAGGAGGATTTAGCACTTTTAACTCGTCGTGGAGGATTTAGCACCTGTATCTCGTCATGGAGGATTTAGCACCTGTATCTCGTCATGGAGGATTTAGCACCTGTATCTCGTCATGGAGGATTTAAAAGTTACTTTTGATTTGTTTTATGCACTAATGTTGAAGGAATGGGCCACGAAGAAGAGAAGGAGGATATTAAAGACATGAAACTAGAAGAATAGCATGTGGACCAGCATCCTGTGTTAATGTTATAGATATGGTCCAGTAACCGGAGTCTAGTGTTAATGTTATAGATATGGTCCAGTAACCTGTGTCTAGTGTTAATGTTATAGATATGGTCCAGTAACCTGAGTTTAGTGTTAATGTTATAGATATGGTCCAGTAACCTGAGTCTAGTGTTAATGTTATAGATATGGTCCAGTAACCTGAGTCTAGTGTTAATGTTATAGATATGGTCCAGTAACATGAGTCTAGTGTTAATGTTATATATATGGACCAGTAACCTGAGTCTAGTGTTAGTGTTAATGTTATAGATATGGTCCAGTAACCTGTGTCTAGTGTTAATGTTATAGATATGGTCCAGTAACCTGAGTCTAGTGTTAATGTTATAGATATGGTCCAGTAACCTGAGTCTAGTGTTAATGTTATAGATATGGTCCAGTAACCTGAGTCTAGTGTTAATGTTATAGATATGGTCCAGTAACCTGAGTTTAGTGTTAATGTTATAGATATGGTCCAGTAACCTGAGTCTAGTGTTAATGTTATAGATATGGTCCAGTAACATGAGTCTAGTGTTAATGTTATAGATATGGTCCAGTAACCTGTGTCTAGTGTTAATGTTATAGGTATGGTCCAGTAACCTGAGTCTAGTGTTAATGTTATAGATATGGTCCAGTAACCTGAGTCTAGTGTTAATGTTATAGATATGGTCCAGTAACCTGAGTCTAGTGTTAATGTTATAGATATGGTCCAGTAACCTGAGTCTAGTGTTAATGTTATAGATATGGTCCAGTAACCTGAGTCTAGTGTTAATGTTATAGATATGGTCCAGTAACATGAGTCTAGTGTTAATGTTATAGATATGGACCAGCAACCTGAGTCTAGTGTTAATGTTATAGATATGGTCCAGTAACCTGAGTTTTTAGTGTTAATGTTATAGATATGGTCCAGTAACATGAGTCTAGTGTTAATGTTATAGATATGGTCCAGTAACATGAGTCTAGTGTTAATGTTATAGATATGGTCCAGTAACCTGAGTCTAGTGTTAATGTTATAGATATGGTCCAGTAACCTGAGTCTAGTGTTAATGTTATAGATATGGTCCAGTAACCTGAGTCTAGTGTTAATGTTATAGATATGGTCCAGTAACCTGAGTCTAGTGTTAATGTTATAGATATGGTCCAGTAACCTGAGTCTAGTGTTAATGTTATAGATATGGTCCAGTAACCTGAGTCTAGTGTTAATGTTATAGATATGGTCCAGTAACCTGTGTCTAGTGTTAATGTTATAGATATGGTCCAGTAACCTGAGTCTAGTGTTAGTGTTAATGTTAAAGATATGGTCCAGTAACCTGAGTCTAGTGTTAATGTTATACATATAGACCAGTAACCTGAGTCTAGTGTTAATGTTATAGATATGGTCCAGTAACCTGAGTCTAGTGTTAATGTTATAGATATGGTCCAGTAACCTGAGTCTAGTGTTAATGTTATATATATGGTCCAGTAACCTGAGTCTAGTGTTAATGTTATATATATGGTCCAGTAACATGAGTCTAGTGTTAATGTTATATATATGGACCAGTAACCTGAGTCTAGTGTTAGTGTTAATGTTATAGATATGGTCCAGTAACCTGAGTCTAGTGTTAATGTTATAGATATAGACCAGTAACCTGAGTCTAGTGTTAATGTTATAGATATAGACCAGTAACCTGAGTATAGTGTTAATTTTATTGATGCAGTAATCAGTAGAGCAGCTGTAGATGACTTCATTGTGGGGGAAAATGAAAAGTCTATAAGCCCTCAACTTGCCTTCTCCCTCTTTCTCGCTCTATTTGCCAAATTTTCTGTATCTTCCTCTCTCTCACTTTTATCTCTGTCTCTTTCTTTCTCTCTCTCTCCCTCTCTCTATATCTTTCTTTCTCTATCTCTCCCTCTCTCTCTCTCCCTCTCTCTCTCTCTCTGTCTTTTTCTAAATGTAGCATATACATGTGCTCAACAGTCAGACCAATCAGAGGTTGTTGTACCTGTCAGCAGATAGAATCCATCTGTAGAAGTGCATCCCAAATGGCACCCTATTCCATAGCACCATTAGTGTCCCACTATATAGGGAATAGGATGTGATTTGGGACACGGCTCATGCATACTGTTCACTAGTTGTGTCAAGAATAATGTATTACAAGTATTTCTGAGTGGCTGTAATAACAACTAATTTATTCAGCTCAATATTCATTAACTCTCCTCACCGCCATACTTTATTTTTCAGTTAAAATATGTATTGTTTTATGAGAATGGTTCATTTGCTTAGCACTGTAAATATAGACTTTTCTCTCAATCAATTAAAAAACGTGGCTTCATGTAATCACATATGAACAAAATGGTATGATGGAAAAAGACCTCTGGGGGATACAGGGATGCAAACCAACGGGACATGGATGGACAATAAGGTAGGTCTCCAACCACAGCTCTCTACTGTTTTCAAACAATATCCTTTTGTAATTTCCCCAGACTGCACAGGGGGATTTGTGTCAGAACAGTAGAAGGAGAAGAAAGCAGTGTGTTTTTAAAGGTGAGGTGTGCCAACGAAACACAGGAGTAGAATTACTGCAGAAGCCGTAAGCTGCTTGTTGAGCTGAAACCTGGAGACTCATATCATTCAGTGGCCAGGTTCAAAGAAGAACATGAGTTTAGCTTGGAAGTGTGTGTGTGTGTGTGTGTGTGTGTGTGTGTGTGTGTGTGTGTGTGTGTGTGTGTGTGTGTGTGTGTGTGTGTGTGTGTGTGTGTGTGTGTGTGTGTGTGTGTGTGTGTGTGTGTGTGTGTGTGTGTGTGTGTGTGTGTGTGTCAGAAGATCAGAGTTAATGTTCAGGGATAGAGCGAAGGAGGAATGGAGGAGGAGAACCAACTGAAACATGTCAGGGCCATCTTCAGCAGAAAGGGGGAGGAGAGAGAGAGAGACTGAAAGAGAGAGAGAGAGACTGAAAGAGAGAGACAAAGAGCGAGAGAGAGATACTGAATGAGAGCGAGAGACTGAAAGAGAGAGATATAGATTGAAAGAGAGACGAAGAGCGAGATTGAAAGAGAGAGAGACTAAACGAGAGAGAGAGAGACTGAAAGAGAGAGAGAGAGAGAGAAATGACCTCAGGGATTCTTGAAAGTTGGGAAAATCCTTTTTTGGCAGGGAAACTGCTATGCCACAGAGGGCCGGATGCTCCAGGGTCCCAGGAGGATGCCTGTTCTCCACCCCTGACAGGCTGCTCTATACTGGGGCGCCGAGGTCTTGTCCCTCCCTGAGGGAGACCAGAGACCTGGTGCTGCTGGAGCTGTGTTCAGGACAGTTAGACATCTGGTAACTAAATCCTCACTCCTCTATTCTACATCTATCAGATGGTCTGAAACCTGAGAGAGATGGAGTCTAGCATCTCCTCTTTCTACCTGAACCCTGAGAGAGATGGAGTCTAGCATCTCCTCTTTCTATCTGAACCTTGAGAGAGATGGAGTCTAGCATCTCCTCTTTCTACCTGAACCCTGAGAGAGATGGAGTCTAGGATCTCATCTTTCTATCTGAACCCTGAGAGAGATGGAGTCTAGGATCTCCTCTTTCTATCTGAACCCTGAGAGAGATGGACGCTAGGATCTCCTCTTTCTATCTGAACCCTGAGAGAGATGGAGTCTAGCATCTCCTCTTTCTACCTGAACCCTGAGAGAGATGGAGTCTAGGATCTCCTCTTTCTATCTGAACCCTGAGAGAGATGGAGTCTAGGATCTCCTCTTTCTATCTGAACCCTGAGAGAGATGGACGCTAGGATCTCCTCTTTCTATCTGAACCCTGAGAGAGATGGAGTCTAGCATCTCCTCTTTCTACCTGAACCCTGAGAGAGATGGAGTCTAGGATCTCCTCTTTCTATCTGATTTCAGCTTTGTGATGAATCTACATGGCCGTAGTCTACAATGCAATAGTGTTGATGACTCTCCATGGCCGTAGTCAAGAGTGTATCAGATCCAGGTGTCTGTAAGAGTGGATCAGGTTCAGGTGACTGTAAGAGTGGATCAGGTCCAGGTCTCTGTAAGAGTGTATCAGGTCCAGGTGTCTGTAAGAGTGGATCAGGTCCAGGTGACTGTAAGAGTGGATCAGGTCCAGGTGACTGTAAGAGTGGATCAGGTCCAGGTCTCTGTAAGAGTGGATCAGGTCCAGGTGACTGTAAGAGTGGATCAGGTCCAGGTGACTGTAAGAGTGTATCAGGTCCAGGTGTCTGTAAGAGTGGATCAGGTTCAGGTGACTGTAAGAGTGGATCAGGTCCAGGTGACTGTAAGAGTGTATCAGGTCCAGGTCTCTGTAAGAGTGTATCAGGTCCAGGTGTCTGTAAGAGTGGATCAGGTCCAGGTGACTGTAAGAGTGGATCAGGTGACTGTAAGAGTGTATCAGGTTCAGGTGACTGTAAGAGTGTATCAGGTCCAGGTGTCTGTAAGAGTGGATCAGGTCCAGGTGACTGTAAGAGTGTATCAGGTTCAGGTGACTGTAAGAGTGTATCAGGTTCAGGTGACTGTAAGAGTGTATCAGATCCAGGTGACTGTAAGAGTGGATCAGGTCCAGGTGACTGTAAGAGTGGATCAGGTCCAGGTGACTGTAAGAGTGGATCAGGTTCAGGTGACTGTAATAGTGTATCAGGTTCAGGTGTCTGTAAGAGTGGATCAGGTCCAGGTGTCTGTAAGAGTGTATCAGGTTCAGGTGACTGTAATAGTGTATCAGGTTCAGGTGTCTGTAAGAGTGGATCAGTGGATCAGGTCCAGGTGACTGTAAGAGTGGATCAGGTCCAGGTGACTGTAAGAGTCTACCAGGTCCAGGTGACTGTAAGAGTGTATCAGGTCCATGTGTCTGTAAGAGTGGATCAGGTCCAGGTGTCTGTAAGAGTGGATCAGGTCCAGGCCCGTCCTGCTGGTAAATGTGACAGCACTGGTTCAGATAGAGAGGACAGGGGACAGTATCTAGAGATCCGTCTCCCATTAATTATGCTGCAGTGCTGAAGAAGGGATGTCAGGGACATGGGAGGAAAGAAGGTATGGGATCCTTTCAAGCGTTACCCAGATAGTCTGGCAGAGACGCCAGGGAACAGTGACTCAGGGTGGAGTGGAGCCACAGTGTTTTAGATAAGTAGATGAAACCGAGGAGCCACAGTGTTTTAGATAAGTAGATGAAACCGAGGAGCTACAGTGTTTTGGATAAGTAGATGAAACCGAGGAGCCACATTGTTTTAGATAAGTAGATGAAACCGAGGAGCCACAGTGTTTTCGATAAGTAGATGAAACCGAGGAGCCACAGTGTTCTAGATAATTAGATGAATCCGAGGAGCCACAGTGTTCTAGATAAGTAGATGAAACCGAGGAGCCACAGTGTTCTAGATAAGTAGATGAAACCGAGGAGCCACAGTGTTCTAGATAAGTAGATGAATCCGAGGAGCCACATTGTTCTAGATAAGTAGATGAAACCGAGGAGCCACAGTGTTCTAGATAAGTAGATGAAACCGAGGAGCTACAGTGTTTTAGATAAGTAGATGAAACCGAGGAGCCACAGTGTTTTAGATAAGTAGATGCAACTGAGGAGCCACAGTGTTCTAGATAAGTAGATGAAACCGAGGAGCCACAGTGTTCTAGATAAGTAGATGAAACCGAGGAGCCACAGTGTTTTAGATAAGTAGATGAAACCGAGGAGCCACAGTGTTCTAGATAAGTAGATGAAACTGAGGAGCCACAGTGTTCTAGATAAGTAGATGAAACCGAGGAGCCAGAGTGTTTTAGATAAGTAGATGAAACAGAGGAGCCACAGCAGTGGCATCACGCCGCTGTTACAGCTGGCCTGGTTGGACCTTTCAGCTAACACACAACACACACAAGAGGTGGGAGGGATACGGACATGTCACGGGTCACTCTGCGCCTGAGAAATGTAATGACTAAATAATTACAAATACATTGTCCCCCAGGAGCTGTTTGTCTAAGGGAAGGAGGGGAGACTGGGGGGGATAGAGAGGGAAAGGGAAGGAGGGGGGACTGGGGGAGAGGAGGGAGGGGGAGAGCGAGGGAGAGAGAGGGGGGGAGTGAGAGAGAGAGAGAGAGAGAGGGAAGAAGAGGGGACTGGGGGGGGATAGAGAGGGGGGACTGGATGGGGAGAGAGTTTGAAGGAGGGGGAGAGCGAGGCGAGCGATATGAGAGCAATACTTCACCTCTCCTCGGTGTGTCTGTCCACTTGATTCATCCTGTTTTAATGACTATGTTGTAACAGCTGCATCTATTATCTTTACCTTGTCATCTACATGTTGCTGCTTACTGTCCAACTTCCTCCCTGTGATAACACACTGGAAGTTATATTCTAGAACATTCTCCCCCTCTGTGATAACACACTGGAAGTTATATTCTAGAACATTCTCCCCCTCTGTGATAACAGACTGGCAGTTATATTCTAGAACATTCTCCCCCTCTGTGATAACAGACTGGCAGTTATATTCTAGAACATTCTCCCCCTCTGTGTGACTGAATGTGTTTAGAATTCAGAGAAGATAATATCCAAGTAAAGAACCAGGTGCAGTCGTTGGAAGTGTCATGAAACCGATGCCAACCTCGACTCACTTTAATTTCACAGTATTAGAGGTTGTATTTAACAGTGTGTATCGTCTGTAAGGGGATAATCTCTTGTGAAGTCTAGTTTAATCAGGACAAACATAACCTTCTGTCACCTGGTGTGAGATAAATGAGAGTTCTCTCCTTCGTACACTTCCTTTTCCTTCGCCGTCCTAAATGTTTAATCAGCATCAGATTGAGATCACAGAGCCGTGCGTGAGCTGAGAACACATCGTTAGGTGAACCAGAGCATTAGTTGACTGTGTATCAGTCTGATAACACCAGGTCATTAGAGAGTAAAGCTCTCTGTTTTGTTCCGGGTGTTTCACAACTGTTGCTGCTGTTGCTGTTCGACCTCTTTTACCCTGCAGTGACCTTCTGCGTTTCCCAAATACCACCCTATTCCCTATATAGTGCACTACTGTTTGACCCTATAGGCCCTGGTCAAAAGTAGTGCACTATATTAGGGAATAGGGTGTTTTTTTGGAACACACAGTGTGTTTCTCCTTGATACTCTCCCTGTCGAGAGGTCTGGTTGGATGAGGTCTGGTTGGATGAGGTCTGGTTGGATGAGGTCTGGTTGGATGAGGTCTGGTTGGATGAGGTCTGGTTGGATGAGGTCTGGTTGGGATGAGGTCTGGTTGGATGAGGTCTGGTTGGATGAGGTCTGGTTGGGATGAGGTCTGGTTGGGATGAGGTCTGGTTGGGATGAGGTCTGGTTGGGATGAGGTCTGGTTGGGATGAGGTCTGGTTGGATGAGGTCTGGTTGGATGAGGTCTGGTTGGATGAGGTCTGGTTGGGATGAGGTCTGGTTGGGATGAGGTCTGGTTGATGAGGTCTGGTTGGATGAGGTCTAGTTGAAGTATTCTAACTCTGTTTCTCTCTGATAGTCTCCCTGTTGAGAGGTCTGTTGTCTGAAACCCCTAACTACAGAACATTCGGGTCTGGTAGTTGAATGGGCTGTTCACATGTAGTCTGACATCAGTCTGATATACAGTATGGTGAGGATATCTTGTTGTAGTCTGATATACAGTATAGTGAGGATATCTTGTTGTAGTCTGATATACAGTATGGTGAGGATATCTTGTTGTAGTCTGATATACAGTATGGTGAGGATATCTTGTTGTAGTCTGATATACAGTATGTTGAGGATACCTTGCTGTAGTCTGACATCAGTCTGATATACAGTATGGTGAGGATATATTGTTGTAGTCTGATATACAGTATGTTGAGGATACCTTGCTGTAGTCTGACATCAGTCTGATATACAGTATGGTGAGGATATATTGTTGTAGTCTGATATACAGTATGGTGAGGATATCTTGTTGTAGTCTGATATACAGTATGGTGAGGATATCTTGTTGTAGTCTGATATACAGTATGGTGAGGATATCTTGTTGTAGTCTGATATACAGTATGGTGAGGATATTTTGTTGTAGTCTGATATACAGTATGGTGAGGATATAGTGTTGTAGTCTGACATCAGTCTGATATACAGATCAATGGGATTACTGGCTAGCACAATGGGATTACTGGCAAGCACAATGGGATTACTGGTTAGCACAATGGGATTACTGGCTAGCACAATGGGATTACTGGCTAGCACAATGGGATTACTGGCTAGCACAATGGAATTACTGGCTAGCACAATGGGATTACTGGCTAGCACAATGGGATTACTGGCTAGCACAATGGGGTTACTGGCTAGCACAATGGGATTACTGGCTAGCACAATGGGATTACTGGCTAGCACAATGGGATTACTGGCAAGCACAATGGGATTACTGGCTAGCACAATGGGATTACTGGCTAGCACAATGGGATTACTGGCTAGCACAATGGGATTACTGGTTAGCACAATGGGATTACTGGCTAGCACAATGGGATTACTGGCTAGCACAATGGGATTACAGGCTAGCACAATGGGATTACTGGCTAGCACAATGGGATTACAGGCTAGCACGATGGGATTACTGGTTAGCACAATGAGATTACTGGCTAGCACAATGGGATTACTGGCTAGCACAATGGGATTACTGGCTAGCACGATGGGATTACTGGCTAGCACAATGGGATTACTGGTTAGCACTGGGATTACTGGCTAGCACAATGGGATTACTGGCTAGCACAATGGGGTTACTGGCTAGCACAATGGGATTACTGGCTAGCACAATAGGATTACTGGCTAGCACAATGGGGTTACTGGCTAGCACAATGGGATTACAGGCTAGCACAATGGGATTACAGGCTAGCACAATGGGATTACTGGCTAGCATAATGGGATTACTGGCTAGCACAATGGGATTACTGGCTAGCACAATGGGGTTACTGGCTAGCACAATGGAATTACTGGCAGTGAGTGTTGAACACAACTGACCGGTCTGTGTGCATGTCTGTCTTCCTGCTTCCGTCTTTATTGCTGCCTGCCTAACTGTCTGCCTGTCTTTCTCCCTGCCCGTCTGTCTCCCTGCCTGTCTGGCCGCCTGCCTGTCTTCCTGTCTGGCTGCCTGCCTTTCTTTCTGCCTGCGTGCCTGTCTTTCTGTCTACCCATCTCCATGCCTGTCTTCCTGTCTGTCTGGCTGCCTTTCTTTCTGCCTGCGTGCCTGTCTTTCTGTCTATCCATCGCCATGCCTGTCTTTCTGTCTGTATGTCAGCCTGTCTTTATGTCTGTCTGCCAGCATGTCTTCCTTTCTGCCTGCTTGCCTGTCTGTCTGATTGCCTGTATGTCTGCCTGCCTGCCTGCCTGCCTGCCTGCCTGCCTGCCTGCATGTCTGTCTGTCTGTCTGTCTGTCTGTCTGTCTGTCTGTCTGTCTGTCTGTCTGTCTGTCTGTCTGTCTGTCTGTCTACAAGTCTATGTGCCTACCTGTACCTGACTACCAGTGGAGGTAGGATAGGTGTAGGGGGCAGCAGTCTGCTATCGGTGAACACAAGACCTGAGGCAGGGTTAATCATTCCCATGTGAAGAGAGGAGGACTGTGGGAGTCACGTCCCTCGAAGCAGGCAGAGAGAGAGAGAGAGTTTGGCGCGATAACTTGCCCCACTGGCGGGACTTCCCTCCATCACCCCTCTCCCCTGCCTCCCTCCTCTGTTGAGTCAGTTCAGTAAGTAGGGCTTGACTCATGCTTCTGTAGCCTGACACCATTGTTATAACCCTCAGTAGCCCCAACCACCACTCCTTAGCTGAAACAGCAGCCTTCATAACAAGATCTGTGGACCCTGACTGCTCTCTCTCTCTCTCTCTCTCTCTCTCTCTCTCTCTCTCTGTCTCTCTCTGTCTATCTCTCTCTCTCTCTCTCTCTCTCTGTCTCTCTCTCTCTCTGTCTCTCTGTCTCTCTCTCTCTCTCTCTGTCTCTCTCTGTCTATCTCTCTCTCTCTCTCTCTCTCTCTCTGTCTCTCTCTCTCTCTCTCTGTCTCTCTCTGTCTCTGTCTCTGTCTCTCTCTCTCTCTCTCTCTCTCTCTCTCTCTCTCTCTCTCTCTCTCTCTCTCTCTCTCTCTGTCTCTCTCTCTCTGTCTCTCTCTGTCTCTCTGTCCCTCCCTCCCTCCCTCCCTCCTCTACATTTCTACCTGCTGTAGTCACCTCTTTCACACCACTCCTCCAGTTTCCCGCCTCAGTGACTGGCTGAGAGCTGGCTGGTGTTTGTTAAACTGATTGTTGTGTGTGTGTGTGTGTCGTATGATAGCAGGATGTTTCACTGATCCCTGGGGTTCCAACTAGTATCAACGATTCACATCAGACAAGGATATGAATGCCCTCAGTTCAGTACCTCAGTATTGTACTGAATGTTACCTCAGTTCAGTACCTCAGTCTTGTACTGAATGTTACCTCAGTTCAGTACCTCAGTCTGGTACTGAATGTTACCTCAGTTCAGTACCACAGTTCAGTACCTCATTATTGTACTGAATGTTACCTCAGTTCAGTACCTCAGTCTGGTACTGAATGTTACCTCAGTTCAGTACCCCAGTATGGTACTGAATGTTACCTCAGTTCAGTTCCTCAGTCTTGTACTGAATGTTATTTCAGTCTGGTACTGAATGTTACCTCAGTTCAGTACTTCAGTCTTGTACTGAATGTTACCTCAGTTCATTACCTCAGTCTAGTACTGAATGTTACCTCAGTTCATTACCTCAGTTCAGTACTTCAGTCTTGTACTGAATGTTACCTCAGTTCATTACCTCAGTTCAGTACTTCAGTCTTGTACTGAATGTTACCTCAGTTCATTACCTCAGTCTAGCACTGAATTTTACCTCAGTTCATTACCTCATTTCGGTACTTCAGTCTTGTACTGAATGTTACCTCAGTTCATTACCTCAGTCTAGTACTGAATGCTACCTCAGTTCAGGAGTTTCCCTCAGATGTAACTCACAGATGGGGGGGGGGGAATGGCCTCATGTTGAGACACGTTTCCTCTTATCTGGTTGGATTTGGGATTTCCTCTGGGACAGCTCTTTGGGAATGTCCTGTGAAAGTGTCTGTCTGTCTGTCTGCCCGTGTGTGTGTTTGTGTGTTTATCTGCCTGTGTGTGTGTGTGTGTGTGTGTGTGTGTGTGTGTGTGTGTGTGTGTGTGTGTGTGTTTACCTGCCTGTGTGTGTGTGTGTGTGTGTTTACCTGCCTGTGTGTGTGTGTGTGTGTGTGTGTGTTTACCTGCCTGTGTGTGTGTGTTTACCTGCCTGTGTGTGTGTGTGTGTGTGTGTTTACCTGCCTGTGTGTGTGTGTGTGTTTACCTGCCTGTGTGTGTGTGTGTGTGTGTGTTTACCTGCCTGTGTGTGTGTGTTTACCTGCCTGTGTGTGTGTGTGTGTGTGTGTGTTTACCTGCCTGTGTGTGTGTGTGTGTGTGTGTGTGTGGGTGTGTGTGTATTTACCTGCCTGTGTGTGTGTGTGTGTGTGTGTGTTTACCTGCCTGTGTGTGTGTGTGTGTGTGTGTGTTTACCTGCCTGTGTGTGTGTGTGTGTGTGTTTACCTGCGTGTGTGTGTGTGTGTGTGTGTGTGTGTGTGTGTGTGTGTGTGTGTGTGTGTGTGTGTGTGTGTGTGTTTACCTGCCTGTGTGTGTGTGTGTGTGTGTGTGTGTGTGTGTGTGTGCCCTGCCCCTGTCTCACCTCAGTTGCTCCCAGTGTGTCTCAACAAGTCGTCAGTTTGTTTGGGGAATCAGCTCTGACAAAAACAGGACACCATAAGAAACAGGTTGTTAACGTCACAACACGGTGTGTGTGTGTGTGTGTGTGGATACAATAGGGGCATTCCTTTGTAAAGACAGTCTGATGCTTGTCTCTTATTGGTGCTGAGTCAGATAATGAGACTGGCAATGTGGCGGCAGGGCTGGAGTGTGTGTGTGTGTGTGTGTGTGTGTGTGTGTGTGTGTGTGTGCGGCCCAGCTTTAATTGCTGACGGTCCCAGTGATTCCTCCGTGGAGCAGCTGTGGATAATGCCATTAGAGCGGTCAGGGCAACGCTACCTGCTAATCCAGGTCCTAATCACTCACCAAGAACAAGTCTTCTGACTGTGTGTCTCCATATCAACACCATGCTTAGTTAGTAAGGGGATAGGGTTTTCTGTTGCAGGTTACACATTATCTGACTCGACTTCTCTTATTTAGGCTGGTTACTAAATTAATGCAGTGTATAAAACATGGTTAAATGTATTTATTTTATGGGAATGTGTTGGGGAAGTTAGCATAATCTCCAGAGTTTAGTCTAGACAGGACCGTAATCTCCAGAGTTTAGTCTAGACAGGACCGTAATCTCCAGAGTTTAGTCTAGACAGGACCGTAATCTCCAGAGTTTAGTCTAGACAGGACCGTAATCTCCAGAGTTGAGCCTAGACAGGACCGTAATATTCATAGTTTAGCCTAGACAGGACCTTAATCTCCAGAGTTTAGCCTAGACAGGATCGTAATATTCATAGTTTAGCCTAGACAGGACCTTAATCTCCAGAGTTTAGCCTAGACAGGATCGTAATATTCATAGTTTAGCCTAGACAGGACCTTAATCTCCAGAGTTTAGCCTAGACAGGATCGTAATATTCAGAGTTTAGTCTAGACAGGACCGTAATCTACATAGTTTAGTCTAGACAGGACCTTTATATCCAGAGTTTATTCTAGACAGGACCGTAATCTCCATAGTTTATTCTAGACAGGACCGTAATCTCCATAGTTTATTCTAGACAGGACCGTAATCTCCAGAGTTTAGTCTAGACAGGACCGTAATCTCCATAGTTTAGTCTAGACAGGACTGTAATCTCCAGAGTTTAGTCTAGACAGGACTGTAATATTCATAGTTTAGCCTAGACAGGACCTTAATCTCCAGAGTTTAGTCTAGACAGGACCGTAAATCTCCATAGTTTAGTCTAGACAGGACCGTAATCTTCTGAGTTTATTCTAGACAGGATCGTAATAGTGGAACAGAAAGTGTAGAGGCCTTTGAAGATCACAGTGAGTTGTGACAGTATCTTTATCTCCTTTCTATTCCTGTGTGTCTGTGAGACAGATGAGAAGTCTAGACATTTAGCCCTGCAGAGGTCTCTTTAATCCACCCTCTGTGTTTCCAGACAGTCTCTAGTGGTGGTCCTTTATATCTCTGAGCAGATTGAGGAGAGTACGTCTGTAAAGGAGGTGTTGAACTGGGAGCTGGGAGGCTCTGTGTGTCTGCTGAAGGGACACAGAGGACCACTTGTTGTTCTCACCATGCCTGTTATAGTAGTACGGTATAGTAGTACAGTATAGTAGTACGGTATAGCAGAGGACCACTTGCTGTTCTCACCATGCCTGTTATAGTAGTATGGTATAGTAGTATAGTAGTATAGTAGTACGGTATAGTAGTATAGTAGTACATTATAGTAGTACAGTATAGTAGTATGGTATAGTAGTATAGTAGTACGGTATAGTAGTGTAGTAGTACGGTATAGTAGTATAGTAGTACTGTATAGTGGTATAGTAGTATGGTTTAGTAGTATAGCAGTATGGTATAGTAGTATGGTATAGTAGTATAGTAGTATAGCAGTATGGTATATACAGAGGACCACTTGTTGTTCTCACCATGCCTGTTATAGTAGTATGGTATAGTAGTACGGCATAGCAGAGGACCACTTGCTGTTCTCACCATGCCTGTTATAGTAGTATGGTATAGTAGTATGGTATAGTAGTTTAGCAGTATGGTATATACAGAGGACCACTTGCTGTTCTCACCATGCCTGTTATAGTAGTACGGTATAGTAGTATGGTATAGTAGTATGGTATAGTAGTACGGTATAGTAGTATGGTATAGTAGTACGGTATAGTAGTATGGTATAGTAGTACGGTATAGTAGTACGGTATAGTAGTATGGTTTAGTAGTATAGTAGTACGGTATAGTAGTATGGTATAGTAGTATGGTATAGTAGTATGGTATAGCTGTACGGTATAGTAGTATGGTATAGCAGTATGGTATAGCAGTATGGTATAGCAGTATGGTATATTAGTACGGTATAGTAGTATGGTATAGCAGTACGGTATAGCAGTATGGTATATTAGTACGGTATAGTAGTATGGTATAGCAGTACGGTATAGCAGTATGGTATAGCTGTATGGTATATTAGTACGGTATAGTAGTATGGTATAGCAGTATGGTATAGCAGTATGGTATATTAGTACGGTATAGTAGTATGGTATAGCAGTACGGTATAGCAGTATGGTATATTAGTACGGTATAGTAGTATGGTATAGCAGTACGGTATAGCAGTACGGTATAGTAGTACAGTATAGCAGTGCGGTGTAGCAGTATGGTATCGTAGTACGGTACGGTATAGTAGTATGGTATAGCAGTATGGTATAGTAGTATGGTATAGTAGTACGGTATAGCAGTACGATATAGCAGTACGGTATAGTAGTACGGTATATTAGTAGGGTATAGCAGTATGGTATAGTAGTATAGTAGTACGGTATAGTAGTATAGTAGTATGGTATAGTAGTATAGCAGTATGGTATATACAGAGGACCACTTGTTGTTCTCACCATGCCTGTTATAGTAGTACGGTATAGTAGTACGGTATAGTAGTATAGTAGTACGGTATAGCAGATGACCACTTGCTGTTCTCACCATACCTGTTATAGTAGTATGGTATAGTAGTACGTTATAGTAGTATAGCAGTATGGTATATACATAGGACCACTTGCTGTTCTCACCATGCCTGTTATAGTAGTACAGTATAGTAGTACGGTATAGTAGTATAGTAGTACGGTATAGTAGTACGGTCTGGTAGTACAGTATAGTAGTAAGGTATAGTAGTACGGTCTGGTAGTACAGTATAGTAGTAAGGTATAGTAGTATGGTATAGTAGTACGGTATAGTAGTACGGTATAGTAGTACGGTACAGCAGTATGGTATAGTAGTATGGTATAGTAGTATGGTATAGTAGTATGGCAGTACGGTATAATAGTATGGTATAGAAGTATGGTATAGTAGTACGGTATAGCAGTACGGTATAGCAGTACGGTATAGCAGTGTGGTATAGTAGTACGGTATAGTAGTATGGTATAGCAGTACGGTATAGTAGTATGGTATAGTAGTACGGTATAATAGTATGGTATAACAGTATGGTATAGCAGTACGGTATAGTAGTATGGTATAGTAGTACGGTATAGCAGTATGGTATAGCAGTAGTACGGTATAGTAGTACGGTATAGTAGTACGGTATAATAGTATGGTATAGCAGTACGGTATAGCAGTACGGTATAGTAGTATGGTATAGTAGTACGGTATAGTAGTACGGTGCGGTATAGTAGTATGGTAGTACGATATAGTAGTATGGTACGGATTAGTAGTATGGTATAGTAGTACAGTATAGTAGTATGGCAGTACGGTATAGTAGTATGGTGCGGTATAGTAGTATGGTAGTACAGTATAGTAGTATGGTACGGTATAGTAGTACAGTATAGTAGTATGGCAGTACGGTATAGTGGTACGGTATATTAGTACAGTATAGTAGTATGGTATAGTAGTATGGCAGTACGGTATAGTAGTATGGTATAGTAGTATGGTATATCAGTATGGTATAGTAGTACAGTATATTAGTACTGTATAGTAGTATGGTATAGTAGTATGGCAGTACAGTATAGTAGTACGATATAGTAGTATGGTATAGTAGTATGGCAGTACGGTATAGTAGTACGGTGTGGTATAGTAGTATGGTATAGTAGTATGGCAGTACGGTATAGTAGTACAGTATGGTATAGTAGTATGGCAGTACGGTATAGTAGTATGGTGTGGTATAGTAGTATGGTATAGTAGTATGGTGTGGTATAGTAGTATGGTATAGTAGTATGGCAGTACGGTATAGTAGCATGGTGTGGTATAGTAGTAGGGTATAGTAGTACGGTATAGCATTACGGTACGGTATAGTAGTACGGTTTAGTAGTACGGTATAGTAGTACAGTACGGTATAGTAGTATGGTATAGTAGTACGGTATAGTAGTACGGTATAGTAGTACGGTATTGTAGTATGGTATAGTAGTACGGTATAGCAGTACGGTACGGTATAGTAGTACGGTTTAGTAGTACGGTATAGTAGTACGGTACGGTATAGTAGTATGGTTTAGTAGTACGGTACGGTATAGTAGTATGGTTTAGTAGTACGGTACGGTATAGTAGTATGGTATAGTAGTATGGTTTAGTAGTACGGTACGGTATAGTAGTATGGTTTAGTAGTACGGTACAGTATAGTAGTATAGTAGTGCGGTATAGTAGTATAGTAGTATGGTATAGCAGTATGGTATAGTAGCACGGTATAGTAGTATGGTATAGTAGTGTGGTATAGTAGAACAGTATAGCAGTATGGTATAGCAGTACGGTATAGTAGTATGGTATAGTAGTACGGTATAGTAGTATGGTATAGTAGTACGGTAAATCAGTACGGTATAGTAGTACGGTATAGTAGTATGGTATAGTAGAACAGTATAGCAGTACGGCATAGCAGTACGGTATAGCAGTACGGTATAGTAGTATGGTATAGAAGTACGGTATAGAAGTATGGTATAGTAGAACAGTATAGCAGTACGGCATAGCAGTACGGTATAGTAGTACGGTATAGCAGTACGGTATAGCAGTACGGTATAGAAGTACGGTAGTGGGTTAGGCCTCACAGTAAAGCACCAGACCCTTGTTAGGTCTGTTAACTCCTTGTTAGGTCTGTTAACTCAATGCAGCAGGTCCACTTCCTGCAAACTAGGAGTTAACATACCTAACAAGGTAGAGATGGGAAGTCAGAATAGTTATTAGGCTCAGGTAGAGATGGGAAGTCAGAATAGTTATTAGGCTCAGGTAGAGATGGGAAGTCAGAATAGTTATTAGGCTCAGGTAGAGATGGGAAGTCAGAATAGTTATTAGGCTCAGGTGGAGATGGGAAGTCAGAATAGTTATTAGGCTCAGATAGAGATGGGAAGTCAGAATAGTTATTAGGCTCAGGTAGAGATGGGAAGTTAGAATAGTTATTAGGCTCAGGTGGAGATGGGAAGTCAGAATAGTTATTAGGCTCAGGTAGAGATGGGAAGTCAGAATAGTTATTAGGCTCAGGTGGAGATGGGAAGTCAGAATAGTTATTAGGCTCAGGTGGAGATGGGAAGTCAGAATAGTTATTAGGCTCAGGTAGAGATGGGAAGTCAGAATAGTTATTAGGCTCAGGTAGAGATGGGAAGTCAGAATAGTTATTAGGCTCAGATAGAGATGGGAAGTCAGAATAGTTATTAGGCTCAGGTAGAGATGGGAAGTCAGAATAGTTATTAGGCTCAGGTGGAGATGGGAAGTCAGAATAGTTATTAGGCTCAGGTGGAGATGGGAAGTCAGAATAGTTATTAGGCTCAGGTGGAGATGGGAAGTCAGAATAGTTATTAGGCTCAGGTGGAGATGGGAAGTCAGAATAGTTATTAGGCTCAGGTGGAGATGGGAAGTCAGAATAGTTATTAGGCTCTGATTAATGCACCGATTCCGTGTCACATGGTCTATGAACTGATACACAAAATGTGACGTTTCCCTTTAACAGTGAGTTTTCCTTCTGAGGAAATGGCCTTGACCAGAGGTCCTTCATGCATCGAACGTGTTCAGAGGTACACAGATACCAAGGTGAGGTAGAGGCCCTGGGGGGGGGGGGGGGGGGTGTTAAGGGAGTTATTAGGAATCCACGGCCGCTTCCTTTACTGCTAAGATCCTATCATAGATCACCTTGCTGACAGGCATGCACTTCCTGCGACTCAACTCTCCAAGGGTCGTCCCTGGGTCATGTGGTCGAACCAGACTCCCTTTCCTTCTTCTCTAAATCAAGTCCATGTGTAAAGAGAGCGGAGAGGGGAAGAGTGTTAGGAGCGGGTAGGACAGGTGGTTGTCTATCCGCTGTAAGATAGGGGGCCCCTGTGTGTGTGTCTGTTCAGAGAGCAGGAAGCTCGGACTCTTATAAGGGTCCACAGTCCTCTCAGAATCCACCCAGATGTTCCTCTCCAACACCAGATGAAACAGAAGACATTATTCCCACAGAGAGAATTCCTTTTGTCTCTCTGTGTCGTATCATCTTTTGATCCCTGAATGAATATGTCTTTGTTTTTCTTCTTCCGTGAACAGAAAGAACCAAAACACACTTTTCTTTATATAAATTAGTCTAGAAACACCCGCTAAAATGAAGGTGGCTCTCTGGCTGTATAGAATAGAGGAATCTGTGCTGTGTGTTATATAGAAGGCCTTGTTATCCAGCCTGTGTTATATAGAAGGCCTTGTTAACCAGCCTGTGTTATATAGAAGGCCTTGTTAACCAGCCTGTGTTATATAGAAGGCCTTGTTATCCAGCCTGTGTTATAAAGAAGGCCTTGTTAACCAGCCTATGAACCATTGGTTCAACATCATGAGGTGAAGAACATATTCACAATGTAGATGGTTATGATATACAGGCCTACTATGATTTCTACTAATCATTCAATCTCCAGGTCAGACTCACTCAGAGAGGTTCCTCTTGGTTAAAGCCAAGTTATTACCTCGTACCCCTGCACATGGACTCAGTACTGGTTCCTCTTGGTTAAGGCCAAGTCATTACCTCGTACCCCTGCACATGGACTCAGTACTGGTTCCTCTTGGTTAAGGCCAAGTTATTACCTCGTACCCCTGCACATGGACTCAGTACTGGTTCCTCTTGGTTAAGGCCAAGTCATTACCTCGTACCCCTGCACATGGACTCAGTACTGGTTCATCTTGGTTAAGGCCAAGTTATTACCTCGTACCCCTGCACATGGACTCAGTACTGGTTCCTCTTGGTTAAGGCCAAGTTATTACCTCGTACCCCTGCACATGGACTCAGTACTGGTTCCTCTTGGTTAAGGCCAAGTTATTACCTCGTACCCCTGCACATGGACTCAGTACTGGTTCCTCTTGGTTAAGGCCAAGTTATTACCTCGTACCCCTGCACATGGACTCAGTACTGGTTCCTCTTGGTTAAGACCAAGTTATTACCTCGTACCCCTGCACATGGACTCAGTACGGGTTCCTCTTGGTTAAGGCCAAGTCATTACCTCGTACCCCTGCACATGGACTCAGTACTGGTTCCTCTTGGTTAAGGCCAAGTTATTACCTCGTACCCCTGCACATGGACTCAGTACTGGTTCCTCTTGGTTAAGGCCAAGTTATTACCTCGTACCCCTGCACATGGACTCAGTACGGGTTCCTCTTGGTTAAGGCCAAGTCATTACCTCGTACCCCTGCACATGGACTCAGTACTGGTTCCTCTTGGTTAAAGCCAAGATATTACCTCATACCCATGCACATGGACTCAGTACTGGTTCCTCTTGGTTAAGGCCAAGTCATTACCTCGTACCCCTGCACATGGACTCAGTACTGGTTCCTCTTGGTTAAGGCCAACCTACAGTGTCTCATTGTATATGCATCCCTCTTGTTGTTATTTTCTATGATGTTTCTCTCTGCATTGTTGTGAAGGGGACCCATCAGGGAGCATTTCACTGTTAGTCTACACCTGTTGTTTCTCTCTGCATTGTTGTGAAGGGCCTCGTCAGGGAGCATTTCACTGTTAGTCTACACCTGTTGTTTCTCTCTGCATTGTTGTGAAGGGCCCCGTCAGGGAGCATTTCACTGTTAGTCTACACCTGTTGTTTACAAAGCATGTGACAAATACAATTTGATTTGACTCATAACTTCAGTCCATCGTATGTGTGTGGATGGATGGATGTTGACTCATATCTTCTGTCCATCATATGTGTGTGGATGGATGGATGTTGACTCATATCTTCAGTCCATCGTATGTGTGTGGATGGATGGATGTTGACTCATATCTTCAGTCCATCGTATGTGTGTGGATGGATGGATGGATGTTGACTCATATCTTCAGTCCATCGTATGTGTGTGGATGGATGGATGTTGACTCATATCTTCAGTCCATCGTATGTGTGTGGATGGATGGATGTTGACTCATATCTTCTGTCCATCGTATGTGTGTGGATGGATGGATGTTGACTCATATCTTCTGTCCATCGTATGTGTGTGTGTGTGGATGGATGGATGTTGACTCATATCTTCAGTCCATCGTATGTGTGTGGATGGATGGATGGATGGATGTTGACTCATATCTTCTGTCCATCGTATGTGTGTGTGGATGGATGGATGTTGACTCATATCTTCTGTCCATCGTATGTGTGTGGATGGATGGATGGATGTTGACTCATATCTTCAGTCCATCGTATGTGTGTGGATGGATGGATGGATGTTGACTCATATCTTCAGTCCATCGTATGTGTGTGGATGGATGGATGGATGTTGACTCATATCTTCAGTCCATCGTATGTGTGTGGATGGATGGATGGATGTTGACTCATATCTTCAGTCCATCGTATGTGTGTGTGGATGGATGGATGTTGACTCATATCTTCAGTCCATCGTATGTGTGTGGATGGATGGATGGATGGATGTTGACTCATATCTTCAGTCCATCGTATGTGTGTGGATGGATGGATGTTGACTCATATCTTCTGTCCATCGTATGTGTGTGGATGGATGGATGGATGGATGGATGTTGACTCATCTTCAGTCCATCGTATGTGTGTGGATGGATGGATGTTGACTCATATCTTCAGTCCATCGTATGTGTGTGGATGGATGGATGGATGGATGAATGTTGACTCATATCTTCAGTCCATCGTATGTGTGTGGATGGATGAATGTTGACTCATATCTTCAGTCCATCGTATGTGTGTGGATGGATGGATGTTTACTCATATCTTCAGTCCATCGTATGTGTGTGTGGATGGATGGATGTTGACTCATATCTTCAGTCCATCGTATGTGTGTGTGGATGGATGGATGTTGACTCATATCTTCAGTCCATCGTATGTGTGTGTGGATGGATGGATGTTGACTCATATCTTCTGTCCATCTATGTGTGTGGAAGGATGGATGTTGACTCATATCTTCTGTCCATCGTATGTGTGTGGATGGATGGATGTTGACTCATATCTTCTGTCCATCGTATGTGTGTGGATGGATGGATGTTGACTCATATCTTCAGTCCATCGTATGTGTGTGGATGGATGGATGTTGACTCATATCTTCAGTCCATCGTATGTGTGTGGATGGATGGATGTTGACTCATATCTTCAGTCCATCGTATGTGTGTGTGGATGGATGGATGTTGACTCATATCTTCAGTCCATCGTATGTGTGTGGATGGATGGATGGATGGATGGATGTTGACTCATATCTTCAGTCCATCGTATGTGTGTGGATGGATGGATGGATGGATGGATGTTGACTCATATCTTCAGTCCATTGTATGTGTGTGTGGATGGATGGATGTTGACTCATATCTTCAGTCCATCGTATGTGTGTGGATGGATGGATGGATGGATGGATGTTGACTCATATCTTCTGTCCATCGTATGTGTGTGGATGGATGGATGGATGGATGGATGTTGACTCATATCTTCAGTCCATCGTATGTGTGTGTGGATGGATGGATGGATGGATGGATGGATGGATGGATGTTGACTCATATCTTGTTCTCTTCGGTGTAGTTTTATTATGGAGGCCAGCCAAGCGTCATATTGGTGCAGTATGATTGGAAACGCTCAGTAAACATTGTCTTGTTGTCAGTGAATTGAGAGGATATTTCTGACTTCTTCAAAACAAACATGTAGGAGTGATTGGACAGGCCGGTCTGCCTGTTACCTGCAGGTCCATTGGAACTGAAGAGGATCTGTATTTTATTGATGACTTAGATTGTGATGTTCATTTCCTGTTGGAAACAGAGGAGAACTGTGCAGTGGAACAGATGACACACACACACACACACACACACCTCTCTCTCTCTGCATCACTCACCTAGCTATCATCCAGCCGTTTGTCTGTTTGGTCTAGCTCACAGATCGTCCGTCCGTTCCTCGCTGGGAAATCACAACCGTCTGGCCGCTGTGTGTGTGTGTGTATATCATAGGGCTATTTTATCTCTTCTCTCAGTTTAGAAAGAATCTATTTATCTCTCTTTATAAAAACAGCATGCTTTGTTGGCTGATTGAAGAAAGTGGGAAAACACACACACACACACACAGCCTGGTTTAGTTGCAGACGTGCCTGGCCAACGTGTGTGTGTTCCCATGTCTGGCAGTGCCCATCCTCCAGGTGGTCTTGTGGCAGACTGGGGAGGAGGAGACTGGCAACATGGCAGCCATGCCACCTGGAGGAGAGGAGACAGACATCCCCCCCCCCCAGTCAACCTGGCCTCAGCCCGCTCCTGGCTTCCCATCTCCACCTGAGCATAATAACACACTGAAAATAGAGACTAACATTCCCTATGTAGTGCACTATTTTTGACCAAGGCCCATAGGGCTCTGTATAGGGGGGTAGGGTGCCATTTGGGATACCTACTTTCCTAGAACCCCCTCGAGTGCCCCAGCAATTCCTGCCTCTCTCTGCTCCAGTCACCCAGTCTCTCTCTCTCTCTCTACTCCAGTCACCCAGCCTCTCTCTCTCTCTCTACTCCAGTCACCCAGCCTCTCTCTCTCTCTCTCTCTGCTCCAGTCACTCAGCCTCTCTCTCTCTCTCTCTCTACTCCAGTCACCCAGCCTCTCTCTCTCTCTCTGCTCCAGTCACCCAGCCTCTCTCTATTCCTCTACTCCAGTCGCCCAGTCTCTCTCTCTCTCTCTACTCCAGTCACCCAGCCTCTCTCTCTCTCTACTCCAGTCACCCAGCCTCTCTCTCTACTCCAGTCGCCCAGTTTCTCTCTTTCTCTGCTCCAGTCGCCCAGCCTCTCTCTCTCTATCCCAGTCACCCAGCCTCTCTCTCTCTACTCCAGTCGCCCAGCCTCTCTGTCTCTCTCTACTCCAGTCACCCAGCCTCTCTCTCTCTCTCTACTCCAGTCACCCAGCCTCTCTCTCTCTCTCTCTCTGCTCCAGTCACTCAGCCTCTCTCTCTCTCTCTCTCTCTACTCCAGTCACCCAGCCTCTCTCTCTCTCTCTGCTCCAGTCACCCAGCCTCTCTCTATTCCTCTACTCCAGTCGCCCAGTCTCTCTCTCTCTCTCTACTCCAGTCACCCAGCCTCTCTCTCTCTCTACTCCAGTCACCCAGCCTCTCTCTCTACTCCAGTCGCCCAGTTTCTCTCTTTCTCTGCTCCAGTCGCCCAGCCTCTCTCTCTCTATCCCAGTCACCCAGCCTCTCTCTCTCTACTCCAGTCGCCCAGCCTCTCTGTCTCTACTCCAGTCACCCAGCCTCTCTGTCTCTACTCCAGTCGCCCAGCCTCTCTGTCTCTACTCCAGTCACCCAGCCTCTCTCTCTCTATCCCAGTCACCCAGCCTCTCTCTCTCTCTCTACTCCAGTCGCCCAGCCTCTCTGTCTCTACTCCAGTCACCCAGCCTCTCTCTCTACTCCAGTCGCCCAGCCTCTCTGTCTCTACTCCAGTCACCCAGCCTCTCTCTCTCTATCCCAGTCACCCAGCCTCTCTCTCTCTCTCTTCTCCAGTCGCCCAGCCTCTCTGTCTCTACTCTAGTCGCCCAGCCTCTCTGTCTCTACTCCAGTCACCCAGCCTCTCTTCCTCTACTCCAGTCACCCAGCCCCTCTCTATCTCTTCTCCAGTCGCCCAGCCTCTCTGTCTCTACTCCAGTCACCCAGCCTCTCTCTCTCTACTCCAGTCACCCAGCCTCTCTCTCTCTCTCTGCTCCAGTCGCCCAGCCTCTCTCTCTCTATCCCAGTCACCCAGCCTCTATCTCTCTGCTCCAGTCACCCAGCCTCTCTCTCTCTATCCCAGTCACCCAGCCTATCTCTCTCTATCCCAGTCACCCAGCCTCTCTCTCTCTATCCCAGTCACCCAGCCTCTCTCTCTCTCTCTCTACTCCAGTCGCCCAGCCTCTCTGTCTCTACTCCAGTCACCCAGCCTCTCTGTCTCTAATCCCAGTCACCCAGCCTCTCTCTCTCTCTCTACTCCAGTCGCCCAGCCTCTCTGTCTCTACTCCAGTCACCCAGCCTCTCTCTCTACTCCAGTCACCCAGCCTCTCTCTCTCTCTCTGCTCTAGTCGCCCAGCCTCTCTCTCTCTATCCCAGTCACCCAGCCTCTATCTCTCTGCTCCAGTCACCCAGCCTCTCTCTCTCTATCCCAGTCACCCAGCCTCTCTCTCTATCCCAGTCACCCAGCCTCTCTCTCTCTCTCTCCAGAAGCCCAGCCTCTCTCTCTATTTCTCCATAAGCCCAGCCTCTCTGTCTGTGTTGGCGTCGCTCCGTATGCCTGACTGACTGGCCATCTGCCGGACAAACTGGACTCAACTGGATCCTAGTGAGACGGAGAGAGAGATGGGGAGTGAGGGAGGGGGAGAGAGATGGGGGAGAGTGGGAGGATGATGTAGAGAGATGGAGGGGGAGAGAGATGTGGGAGGATGATGGAGAGAGAGAGGGGGAGAGAGATGGGGGAGAGTGGGAGGATGATGGAAAGAGAGGGAGGGGGAGAGTGGGAGGATGATGGAAAGAGAGGGAGGGGGAGAGTGGGAGGATGATGGAGAGAGAGAACTCAGGCCACATGACTCTCTGTATCTTCGGTTCTGCCTGGCTCTGCTTTATCAGCCAGGAAGGGCAGCTTGACTTCACTGCCCAGGGCATTCAGACTGAGAGGTTAGATCACTTCAAACTCCCATCCTGTCCTGTCTGAGGTTAGATCACTTCAAACTCCCATCCTGTCCTGTCTGAGGTTAGATCACTTCAAACTCCCATCATGGCCTGTCTGTGAGGTTAGAACAATCCTGTCCTGTCTGAAGTTAGAACAATCCTGTCCTGTCTGAGGTTAGAACACTCCTGTCCTGTCCTGTCTGAAGTTAGTACAATCCTGTCCTGTCCTGTCTGAGGTTAGAACACACTTCTGTCCTGTCTGTGGTTAGAACACTCCTGTCCTGTCTGTGGTTAGAACACTCCTGTCCTGTCTGTGGTTAGAACACACTCCTGTCCTGTCTGAAGTTAGAACAATCCTGTCCTGTCTGAGGTTAGAACACTCCTGGCATGGCCTGTCTGAAGTTAGTACAATCCTGTCCTGTCCTGTCTGAGGTTAGAACACACTTCTGTCCTGTCTGTGGTTAGAACACTCCTGTCCTGTCTGTGGTTAGAACACTCCTGTCCTGTCTGTGGTTAGAACACACTCCTGTCCTGTCTGAGGTTAGAACACTCCTGTCCTGTCTGTGGTTAGAACACTCCTGGCATGGCCTGTCTGAAGTTAGTACAATCCTGTCCTGTCCTGTCTGAGGTTAGAACACACTTCTGTCCTGTCTGTGGTTAGAACACTCCTGTCCTGTCTGTGGTTAGAACACTCCTGTCCTGTCTGTGGTTAGAACACACTCCTGTCCTGTCTGAGGTTAGAACACCCATGTCCTGTCTGTGGTTAGAACACTCCTGTCCTGTCTGTGGTTAGAACACCCCTGTCCTGTCTGTGGTTAGAACACTCCTGTCCTGTCTGTGGTTAGAACACCCATGTCCTGTCTGTGGTTAGAACACACTCCTGTCCTGTCTGAGGTTAGAACACCCCTGTCCTGTCTGTGGTTAGAACACACTCCTGTCCTGTCTGTGGTTAGAACACTCCTGTCCTGTCTGAGGTTAGAACACTCCTGTCCTGTCTGTGGTTAGAACACACTCCTGTCCTGTCTGAGGTTAGAACACTCTTGTCATGTCTGTGGTTAGAATACACTCCTGTCCTGTCTGTGGTTAGAACACACTCCTGTCCTGTCTGTGGTTAGAACACTCCTGGCATGGCCTGTCTGAAGTTAGTACAATCCTGTCCTGTCCTGTCTGAGGTTAGAACACACTTCTGTCCTGTCTGTGGTTAGAACACTCCTGTCCTGTCCTGTCTGAGGTTAGAACACTCCTGTCCTGTCCTGTCTGAGGTTAGAACACTCCTGTCCTGTCTGAGGTTAGATCACTACTGTCCTGTCTGAGGTTAGATCACTCCAAACTCCCATCCTGGCCTGTCTGTGAGGTTAGAACACTCCTGTCCTGTCTGAGGTTAGAACACTCCTGTCCTGTCTGAGGTTAGAACACTCCTGGCCTGTCTGAGGTTAGAACACTCCTGGCCTGTCTCTGAGGTTAGAACACTCCTGTCCTGGCTGAGGTTAGAACACTCCTGTCCTGTCTGAGGTTAGAACACTCCTGGCCTGTCTGAGGTTAGAACACACTCCTGGCCTGTCTGAGGTTAGAACACTCCTGGCCTGTCTGAGGTTAGAACACTCCTGGCCTGTCTGAGGTTAGAACACACTCCTGGCCTGTCTGAGGTTAGAACACACTCCTGGCCTGTCTGGGGTTAGAACACTCCTGGCCTGTCTGAGGTTAGAACACTCCTGGCCTGTCTGAGGTTAGAACACTCCTGTCCTGTCTGTGGTTAGAACACTCCTGTCCTGGCCTGTCTGTGAGGTTAGACCACTCCTGTACTGGCCTGTCTCTGAGGTTAGAACACTCCTGTCCTGGCCTGTCTGTGAGGTTAGAACAATCCTGTACTGGCCTGTCTGTGAGGTTAGAACACTCCTGTCCTGGCCTGTCTGTGAGGTTAGAACACTCCTGTCCTGGCCTGTCTGAGGTTAGAACACTCCTGGCCTGTCTGAGGTTAGAACACTCCTGTCATGGCCTGTCTGTGAGGCTAGAACACTCCTGTCATGGCCTGTCTGTGAGGCTAGAACACTCCTGGCCTGTCTTTTTTCTCACTTTCTATTACTTAGCCAGCATATGCAGCTAACTAGTTTAGCCTACTCAAACACCCAGTTCAAACAGAGAGGGATGCTATGTTAGCTAGCTGGCTATGGCTATCCAACAGAGAGGGATGCTATGTTAGCTAGCTGGCTATGGCTATCCAACAGAGAGGGATGCTATGTTAGCTAGCTGGCTATGGCTATCCAACAGAGAGGGATGCTATGTTAGCTAGCTGGCTATGGTTATCCAACAGAGAGGGATGCTATGTTAGCTAGCTGGCTATGGTTATCCAACAGAGAGGGATGCTATGTTAGCTAGCTGGCTATGGTTATCCAACACTGGTACTCTTCCAAGTCAAGGTAAACATTTGGTTTTATTAATTTATTGCTAAACTGCTTGCTGCTGACTATACACTGTACTGCATGATTGTAGCAGGTTTACTAACACGTTAGTTAGTTCCAGTAGCTATGTTGACTATGAAGTTAATATGGTGACAACAATGTAGGCTGTGTGTAGCGGTTATGATATGAATGTTTGGCTAGGAATGGTCTCTTTGTCTTGTCACAGACAGCTGATGTGTTGTGCACTGAAGTCCACAACCGAAGGGAAAAGGCGACCGGAGGAGAGAGTGTAGATGCGAGAAGGAATTATACAACTATCAGCACGTGGCTGCTATGAAAGTCAACTGTGTTTGCATGTGATCAGGGGTGTATTCATTCCACCGATTCTATTGAGAGAAAAAAAAAGTTCTTAAACAGAAGCAAAACGGGGATAAACATACCTGAACTTGTCCAATAGAAACTCTCGTTTGCAACTGTTGGACTAATGACTACACCCTAGATCAGCTAGATGCAGACAAGAGTGTTCAAGGCAGTGTTGAATGTGTCATTGCCTGTCCAAACATTTTCTATCGAACTACAGTGCCTTGCGAAAGTATTCGGCCCCCTTGAACTTTGCGACCTTTTGCCACATTTCAGGCTTCAAACATAAAGATATAAAACTGTATTTTTTTGTGAAGAATCAACAACAAGTGGGACACAATCATGAAGTGGAACGACATTTATTGGATATTTCAAACTTTTTTAACAAATCAAAAACTGAAAAATTGGGCGTGCAAAATTATTCAGCCCCTTTACTTTTAGTGCAGCAAACTCTCTCCAGAAGTTCAGTGTGGATCTCTGAATGATCCAATGTTGACCTAAATGACTAATGATGATAAATACAATCCACCTGTGTGTAATCAAGTCTCCGTATAAATGCACCTGCACTGTGATAGTCTCAGAGGTCCGTTAAAAGCGCAGAGAGCATCATGAAGAACAAGGAACACACCAGGCAGGTCCGAGATGCTGTTGTGAAGAAGTTTAAAGCCGGATTTGGATACAAAAAGATTTCCCAAGCTTTAAATATCCCAAGGAGCACTGTGCAAGCGATAATATTGAAATGGAAGGAGTATCAGACCACTGCAAATCTACCAAGACCTGGCCGTCCCTCTAAACTTTCAGCTCATACAAGGAGAAGACTGATCAGAGATGCAGCCAAGAGGCCCATGATCACTCTGGATGAACTGCAGAGATCTACAGCTGAGGTGGGAGACTCTGTCCATAGGACAACAATCAGTCGTATATTGCACAAATCTGGCCTTTATGGAAGAGTGGCAAGAAGAAAGCCATTTCTTAAAGATATCCATAAAAAGTGTAGTTTAAAGTTTGCCACAAGCCACCTGGGAGACACACCAAACATGTGGAAGAAGGTGCTCTGGTCAGATGAAACCAAAATTGAACTTTTTGGCAACAATGCAAAACGTTATGTTTGGCGTAAAAGCAACACAGCTCATCACCCTGAACACCATCCCCACTGTCAAACATGGTGGTGGCAGCATCATGGTTTGGGCCTGCTTTTCTTCAGCAGGGACAGGGAAGATGGTTAAAATTGATGGGAAGATGGATGGAGCCAAATACAGGACCATTCTGGAAGAAAACCTGATGGAGTCTGCAAAAGACCTGAGACTGGGACGGAGATTTGTCTTCCAACAAGACAATGATCCAAAACATAAAGCAAAATCTATGATTCACTGTAGCTACTAGTCAGTAGTTAGAAATCCAGTCAAATATGTGGCCTCCAGAAGCTTGTCTTCCCTCTTTGTCGTTATCTGTATACAGGATGTTATTGCCGTCAATAATCACATCGTAAGTCAAAGTGAGAAAGGCAGAAGGTTTCGTAAGAGCAGAGGACGGAGAATGTGAGGATTGTAGAGGTTGTTGGAGAGGTTATATTTCACCAGCTTTATTTAATGAAAAGTCTAGTTTCTGTTTGCTGTAGTGGAGGTGAGAACGGACAGTGGTGAGGTAACAGGTTGGTCAAACATTAGCTTATGTTTGGCTAGCAGGTCAGAGGTCTGAGGTGAGTGGCAGCAGGGTGGTAGCTGATGTTTGGCTAGCAGGGTGGTAGCTGAGGTTTGGCTAGCAGGGTGGTAGCTGATGTTTGGCTAGCAGGGTGGTAGCTGATGTTTGGCTAGGAGGGTGGTAGCTGATGTTTGGCTAGCAGGGTGGTAGCGGATGTTTGGCTAGCAGGGTGGTAGCTGATGTTTGGCTAGCAGGGTGGTAGCTGATGTTTGGCTAGCAGGGTGGTAGCTGATGTTTGGCTAGCAGGGTGGTAGCTGATGTTTGGCTAGCAGGGTGGTAGCTGATGTTTGGCTAGCAGGGTGGTAGCTGATGTTTGGCTAGCAGGGTGGTAGCTGAGGTTTGGCTAGCAGGGTGGTAGCTGATGTTTGGCTAGCAGGGTGGTAGCTGATGTTTAACTAGCAGGGTGGTAGCTGATGTTTGGCTAGCAGGGTGGTAGCTGATGTTTGGCTAGCAGGGTGGTAGCTGATGTTTGGCTAGCAGGGTGGTAGCTGATGTTTAACTAGCAGGGTGGTAGTTGATGTTTGGCTAGCAGGGTGGTAGCTGATGTTTGGCTAGCAGGGTGGTAGCTGATGTTTGGCTAGCAGGGTGGTAGCTGAGGTTTGGCTAGCAGCGTGGTAGCTGATGTTTGGCTAGCAGGGTGGTAGCTGATGTTTGGCTAGCAGGGTGGTAGCTGATGTTTGGCTAGCAGGTCAGCGTGTGGCTTGCTGATGTTGGAACCTCAGACTTCACAGGCGTCTGGGACTTAATCTAGCCAGCTGGGACTGGTCTGGACCACCTGTTTGGAGTAGTAACATGGATGTAATCTAGCCAGCTGGGACTGGTCTGGACCACCTGTTTGGGTTTGGGGTAGTAACATGGATGTAATCTAGCCAGCTGGGACTGGTCTGGACCACCTGTTTGGGTTTGGGGTAGTAACATGGATGTAATCTAGCCAGCTGGGACTGGTCTGGACCACCTGTTTGGGTTTGGGGTAGTAACATGGATGTAATCTAGCCAGCTGGGACTGGTCTGCTAGAAAGGTTTGAGATCACAGTGTTAGTCACACTCTTCTGAGTTAAATAACTGGCATTGGGAAGACCCCTACATCTTGTGTTGTGTGACTTGTCTTGGTTACAGGTCTCTCTTTACTGCCGGGTGTCTGTGTGGTGTGGACACCCTACCGGTCTGTCTGTGTGGTGTGGACAGTGACACCCTACCGGTCTGTCTGTGTGGTGTGGACAGTGACACCCTACCGGTATGTCTGTGTTGTGTGGACAGCGACACCCTACCGGTATGTCTGTGTGGTGTGGACAGTGACACCCTACCGGTCTGTCTGTGTTGTGTGGACATCCTACCGGTCTGTCTGTGTAGTGTGGACAGTGACACCCTACCGGTCTGTCTGTGTGGTGTGGACAGTGACAACCTACCGGTCTGTCTGTGTGGTGTGGACAGTGACACCCTACCGGTCTGTCTGTGTGGTGTGGACAGTGACACCCTACCGGTCTGTCTGTGTGGTGTGGACACCCTACCGGTCTGTCTGTGTGGTGTGGACACCCTACCGGTCTGTCTGTGTGGTGTGGACAGTGACACCCTACCGGTCTGTCTGTGTGTTGTGGACAGTGACACCCTACCGGTCTGTCTGTGTTGTGTGGACAGTGACACCTTACCGGTCTGTCTGTGTGGTGTGGACAGTGACACCCTACCGGTCTGTGTGGTGTGGACACCCTACCGGTCTGTCTGTGTGGTGTGGACAGTGACACCATGCTGGTCTGTCTGTGTGGTGTGGACAGTGACACCCTGCTGGTCTGTCTGTGTGGTGTGGACAGTGACACCCTACCGGTCTGTCTGTGTGGTGTGGACAGTGACACCCTACCGGTCTGTCTGTGTGGTGTGGACAGTGACACCCTACCGGTCTGTCTGTGTGGTGTGTACAGTGACACCCTACCGGTCTGTCTGTGTGGTGTGGACAGTGACACCATACCGGTCTGTCTGTGTGGTGTGTACAGTGACACCCTACCTGTCTGTGTTGTGTGAGTGACTCAGGAAGTGTGAACATCATGCATCAGTGTGCAGGTGTGTGCTCCATGTGAAGAGAAGAGGAGTCGAATTCCCATCCGTGTGTGTGTGTGTGTGTGTGTGTGTGTGTGTGTGTGTGTGTGTGTGTGTGTGTGTGTGTGTGTGTGTGTGTGTGTGTGTGTGTGTGTGTGAGAGAGAGAGAGAGCCAGGGCAGTCCCTGGACACAGGGTGTGAGAGACACTGTAATGGAAACCAGGCGAGGGGAATTATGAGCCAGTGGTTTTCATTTCTCTCTCCCCTCTTTTCACACTCCTCCTCCCCTCTCCTATCCTGTCCTCTCCTCTCTCTTTCCTCTCATCTACCTCTCTTGTGCCAGTGTGATGAAGTTAGCAGGGCCTCTCCTAGTTAATCTATCTTCCTGTACCAACAGTTTACAGCAGGCTGAGGAATCCTGCAGCTCAGTGTCCTCTTCCTGAGCTTATGATTGGCCCAGGGCCAGACGACTGCTCTCATTGAGATGGAACATTTTCGAATTCAGCCAAAGATGTTATTTTTGTTATCTGGATAATCAAGCTAAATATTTAGACTGAAATATGTAATTTAACTCTCACCTCAGATATGAACTAAATACTCGAGCTAAATGTTTAGCCTGAAATATGTTATTTAACTCACCTCAGATATGAACTAAATAATCGAGCTAAATATTTAGCCTGAAATATGTTATTTAACTCACCTCAGAAATGAACTGAATACTCAAGCTAAATATTTAGCCTGAAATATGTTATTTAACTCTCACCTCAGATATGAACTGAATACTCAAGCTAAATATTTAGCCTGAAATATGTTATTTAACTCTCACCTCAGATATGAACTAAATACTCAAGCTAAATATTTAACCTGAAAGCAACTACTGATTTTACCTTTCCCGATCGTTGTTAAATTGCTCATCTGCATTGTGTTGCGGTGCACAGATGGTTGTATGAATGATCATGTGGGCCGTTCATTCAGAATGTAATTGCGTTGTAGGTCTGGTTTTAAGGACTGTTCCATGCACCACAACCAAAGGCTTGAAAAGGCTGTAGTAACTTACATCTCTACTGTACTCAGATCTCAAATCATCTTTTAGAAACCGTTTTATACGAATGATTTCAATAGGCATTTGAGTGATACGTTTGTGATACGTTTCAGAGTATGAATGAAAATGGGGAAAGTAGTCATCTCTGGGGGGGGGTCACTTGAGTCCAGCTACCTCATCACCAACACCACCTCATCACCACCGCCACCACCTCATCACCACCACCACCTCATCTCCACCACCACCTCATCACCAACACCACCTCATCACCACCACCACCTCATCTCCACCACCACCTCATCACCACCTCATCACCACCACCTCATCACCACCTCATCACCACCACCACCTCATCACCACCTCATCTCCACCACCACCTCATCTCCACCACCACCTCATCACCAACACCACCTCATCTCCACCACCACCCTCATCACCACCTCATCACCACCACCACCTCATCACCACCACCACCTCATCTCCACCACCACCACCTCATCACCACCTCATCTCCACCACCACCTCATCTCCACCACCACCTCATCACCATCACCACCTCATCACCACCACCACCTCATCACCACCACCTCATCTCCACCACCACCTCATCATCACCACCACCACCACCTCATCACCACCTCATCTCCACCACCACCTCATCACCACCACCACCTCATCACCACCTCATCTCCACCACCTCATCACCACCTCACCACCACCACATCTTCATCACCACCACCTCATCTCCACCACCACCTCATCACCACCAACCACCTCATCACCACCACCACCCCATCACCACTACCTCATCACCACCACCTCATCTCCACCACCACCTCATCACCACCACCACCTCATCACCCACCACCTCATCTCCACCACCACCCCATCACCACTACCTCATCACCACCACCTCATCTCCACCACCACCTCATCACCACCACCACCTCATCTCCATCACCACCACCACCACCTCATCACCACCACCTCATCTCCACCACCACCTCATCACCATCACCACCTCATCTCCACCACCACCTCATCTCCACCACCACCTCATCACCATCACCACCTCATCACCACCACCACCTCATCACCACCACCTCATCTCCACCACCACCGCATCATCACCACCACCACCACCTCATCACCACCTCATCTCCACCACCACCTCATCACCACCACCACCTCATCACCACCTCATCACCACCTCATCTCCACCACCTCATCACCACCTCACCACCACCACATCTTCATCACCACCACCTCATCTCCACCACCACCTCATCACCACCACCACCTCATCACCACCACCTCATCACCACCACCACCTCATCACCACCACCTCATCTCCACCACCACCTCATCATCACCACCACCACCACCTCATCACCACCTCATCTCCACCACCACCTCATCACCACCACCACCTCATCACCACCTCATCACCACCTCATCTCCACCACCTCATCACCACCTCACCACCACCACATCTTCAATCACCACCACCTCATCTCCACCACCACCTCATCACCACCAACCACCTCATCACCACCACCACCCCATCACCACTACCTCATCACCACCACCCTCATCTCCACCACCACCTCATCACCACCACCACCTCATCTCCATCACCACCACCACCACCTCATCACCACCACCTCATCTCCACCACCACCTCATCACCATCACCACCTCATCTCCACCACCACCTCATCACCACCACCACCTCATCACCACCACCACTTCATCTCCACCACCACCACCTCATCACCACCTCATATCTCCATCACCACCTCATCATCACCACCACCACCTCATCACCACCACCACCTCATCTCCACCACCACCACCTCATCACCACCTCATCTCCACCACCACCTCATCTCCACCACCACCGCATCACCACCACCACCTCATCTCCATCACCACCTCATCATCACCACCACCACCAACACCTCATCACCACCACCACCTCATCTCCACCACCACCTCATCTCCATCACCACATCATCATCACCACCACCACCTCATCACCACCACCACCTCATCTCCATCACCACCTCATCATCACCACCACCAACACCTCATCACCACCACCACCTCATCTCCACCACCACCTCATCTCCATCACCACATCATCATCACCACCACCACCTCATCACCACCACCACCTCATGACCACCTCATGACCACCTCATCTCCACCACCACCTCATCACCACCTCCACCTCATCTCCCACCACCACCTCATCACCACATCCAGTACCTCATCTCCACCACCACCTCATCACCACCACCACCTCATCACCACCACCTAATCTCCACCACCACCTCATCACCACCACCACCTCATCACCACCACCTCATCACCACCACCTCATCACCACCACCTCATCACCATCACCACCTCATCATCACCACCACCTCATCACCACCACCACCTCATCACCACCACCACCACCTCATCACCACCACCACCTCATCACCATCACCACCTCATCACCATCACCACCTCATCACCACCACCACCTCATCACCACCACCACCTCATCACCACCACCACCACCTCATCACCACCACCTCATCACCACCACCACCACCACCTCATCACCACCACCACCTCATCACCACCACCACCTCATCACCACCACCACCTCATCTCCATCACCACCTCATCATCACCACCACCAACACCTCATCACCACCACCACCTCATCTCCACCACCACCTCATCTCCATCACCACATCATCATCACCACCTCATCTCCACCACCACCTCATCACCACCTCATCACCACCACCACCTCATCTCCACCACCACCTCATCACCACATCCAGTACCTCATCTCCACCACCACCTCATCACCACCACCACCTCATCACCACCACCTAATCTCCACCACCACCTCATCACCATCACCACCTCATCACCACCACCACCTCATCACCACCACCTCATCACCACCACCACCTCATCACCACCACCTCATCACCATCACCACCTCATCATCACCACCACCTCATCACCACCACCACCTCATCACCACCACCACCACCTCATCACCACCACCACCTCATCACCATCACCACCTCATCACCACCACCACCTCATCACCACCACCACCTCATCACCACCACCACCACCTCATCACCACCACCCTCATCACCACCACCACCTCATCACCACCACCACCTCATCACCACCACCACCTCATCACCACCACCACCGCATCACCACCACCACCTCATTATCACCACCACCAACACCTCATCACCACCACCACCTCATCTCCACCACCACCTCATCTCCATCACCACATCATCATCACCACCACCTCATCACCACCACCACCTCATGACCACCTCATCTCCACCACATCATCTCCACCACCACCTCATCACCATCACCACCTCATCACCACCACCTCATCACCATCACCACCTCATCACCACCACCACCTCATCTTCACCACCACCTCATCACCACCTCATCACCACATCCTGTACCTCATCACCACCACCACCTCATCACCACCTCATCACCACCACCACCTCATCACCACCACCACCTCATCTCCACCACCACCTCATCACCACCACCACCTCATCTCCACCACCACCTCATCACCACCACCACCTCATCTCCACCACCACCTCATCACCACCACCACCTCATCACCACCACCACCTCATCTCCACCACCTCATCTCCATCACCACCTCTTCTCCATCACCACCTCATCTCCACCACCTCATCACCACCACCACCACCTCATCTCCACCACCACCTCATCACCACCACCACCTCATCACCACCGCCACATCATCACCACCACCACCTCATCACCACCACCACCACCTCATCACCACCACCACCTCATCACCACCTCACCACCACCACCTCATCACCATCACCACCACCACCTCATCACCACCACCACCTCATCACCACCACCACCACCTCTTCACCACCACCACCTCATCACCACCACCTCATCACCACCTCATCTCCACCACCTCATCATCACCACCACCAACACCTCATCACCACCACCACCTCATCTCCACCACCACCTCATCTCCATCACCACATCATCATCACCACCACCTCATCACCACCACCACCTCATGACCACCTCATCTCCACCACCACCCCGTCTCCACCACAACCTCATCACCACCACCACCTCATCTCCACCACCACCTCATCACCACCTCATCACCACATCCAGTACCTCATCTCTACCACCACCTCATCACCACCACCACATCATCACCACCACCACCTCATCTCCACCACCACCTCATATCCACCACCACCTCATATCCACCACCACCTCATCACCACCACCACCTCATCTCCACCACCACCTCATCTCCACCACCACCTCATCACCACCACCACCTCATCTCCACCACCTCATCTCCATCACCACCTCTTCTCCATCACCACCTCATCTCCACCACCTCATCACCACCACCACCTCATCACCACCACCACCTCATCTCCACCACCACCTCTTCTCCATCACCACCTCATCTCCACCACCTCATCTCCACCACCACCTCATCACCACCACCACCTCATCACCACCACCACCTCATCACCACCACCTCATCTCCACCACCACCTCATCACCACCACCACCTCATCACCACCACCATCTCATCACCACCACCACCTCATCACCACCACCACCTCATCTCCACCACCACCTCATCACAACCACCACCTCTTCACCACCACCACCTCATCACCACCACCTCATCACCACCACCACCACCTCATCGCCACCACCACCTCATCTCCACCACCTCATCATCACCACCACCTCATCACCACCACCACCTCATCTCCACCACCTCATCATCACCACCACCTCATCACCACCTCATCACCACCACCACCTCATCACCACCACCACCACCTCATCACCACCACCACCTCATCACCACCACCACCACCTCATCACCACCACCACCTCATCACCACCACCACCTCATCACCACCACCACTTCATCACCACCACCATCTCATCACCACCACCACCTCATCACCACCACCACCTCATCACCACCCTCATCACCACCTCATCACCTCATCAAGTACCTCATCACCACATATCTACTCATTACATTACCATCCTGAGTTCACCACATAGCCCTATTCACTCCAGTTCACGTGTAAAGATATGTTGTGACCCATGAATCTCTCAAACTCAGAACCAGAGGCTCGATTCAATCCATAGCGCTAAAAATATCCACTGTACCGCGATTAACATTATTAAGTAATTTCCGATTAAGCCGACATATGCAATATCCGCGAACACGTGAACACGTGCCTTGAAATGTATATCTCAATGTAGTGCAGGTCTTCAGCACTACGGATTGAATCGAGCCCCAAGCCTTGTGTGCAGTCTGTCATGAGACCAGTGACACATCGCTGACAAGCGTCGCTAGAATCCATGTGAATAATAAGAGACGGCTGTCCTCTCTGTGGCTCGTCCTCTCTGTGGCTCGTCCTCTCTGTGGCTCGTCCTCTCTGTAAAATACAAAAAGGATAATCAACGAGGGTCTATGTTTTCTATGTACAATAATGGAGTTGCATAGAGCCTCTAGCTGATTATCTATTTTATACCATGGCTATACATTAACACATTTGCCCCTAGAGATGTGTGTTCATTTGCCCCTAGAGATGTGTTCATCTGCCCCTAGAGATGTGTTCATCTGCCCCTAGAGATGTGTTCATCTGCCCCTAGAGATGTGTTCATCTGCCCCTAGAGATGTGTTCATCTGCCCCTAGAGATGTTAATCTGCCCCTAGAGATGTGTTCATCTGTCCCTAGAGATGTGTTCATCTGCCCCCTAGAGATGTTCTTCTGCCCCTAGAGATGTGTTCATCTGTCCCTAGAGATGTGTTCATCTGCCCCCTAGAGATGTGTTCATTTGCCCCTAGAGATGTGTTCATCTGCCCCCTAGAGATGTGTTCATCTGCCCCTAGAGATGTGTTCATCTGCCCCCTAGAGATGTGTCCATCTGCCCCTAGAGATGTGTTCATCTGCCCCTAGAGATGTGTTCATCTGCCCCTAGAGATGTGTTCATCTGCCCCTAGAGATGTGTTCATCTGCCCCTAGAGATGTCCATCTGCCCCTAGAGATGTGTCCATCTGCCCCTAGAGATGTGTTCATCTGCCCCCTAGAGATGTGTTCATCTGCCCCTAGAGATGTGTTCATCTGCCCCTAGAGATGTGTTCATCTGCCCCTAGAGATGTGTTCATCTGCCCCCTAGAGATGTGTCCATCTGCCCCTAGAGATGTGTTCATCTGCCCCTAGAGATGTGTTCATCTGCCCCCTAGAGATGTGTCCATCTGCCCCTAGAGATGTGTCCATCTGCCCCTAGAGATGTGTTCATCTGCCCCCTAGAGATGTGTCCATCTGCCCCTAGAGATGTGTCCATCTGCCCCTAGAGATGTGTCCATCTGCCCCTAGAGATGTGTTCATCTGCCCCTAGAGATGTGTCCATCTGCCCCTAGAGATGTGTTCATCTGCCCCTAGAGATGTGTTCATCTGCCCCCTAGAGATGTGTCCATCTGCCCCTAGAGATGTGTCCATCTGCCCCTAGAGATGTGTCCATCTGCCCCTAGAGATGTGTCCATCTGCCCCTAGAGATGTGTCCATCTGCCCCTAGAGATGTGTCCATCTGCCCCTAGAGATGTGTTCATCTGCCCCTAGAGATGTGTTCATCTGCCCCCTAGAGATGTGTCCATCTGCCCCTAGAGATGTGTCCATCTGCCCCTAGAGATGTGTCCATCTGCCCCTAGAGATGTGTCATCTGCCCCTAGAGATGTGTCCATCTGCCCCTAGAGATGTGTTCATCTGCCCCTAGAGATGTGTTCATCTGCCCCTAGAGATGTGTTCCATCTGCCCCTAGAGATGTGTTCATCTGCCCCTAGAGATGTGTTCATCTGCCCCTAGAGATGTGTCCATCTGCCCCTAGAGATGTGTCCATCTGCCCCTAGAGATGTGTTCAAGCATGTTTACTTGATTGCTACAGTAGTTGCCGTGGTAACCAAACAAACATAAATAATTGCTTGTTTATCGAACCAAACCGTCAGTCCTAGCATGACATTATGAAAATCTAATTCAACAAAATGACAATAACGTTTTCCATTTCAACTGTTGCTTTAGAAGCAGCTCAAACATAGAACGTTTATAGGGAAATAATGCTCTAGAATGCCCTTCAAGCCAATCAGAAACAAGTATGCAACAATGCCATGTTCTAAAATGTTATTATGAATTGTGTAGTTTAAGAACCCAGAGGAACAGAACCCAGAGGGACAGAACCCAGAGGGACAGAACCAAGAGGGACAGAACCCAGAGAGACAGAACCCAGAGAGACAGAACCAGAGGGACAGAACCAGATAAACAGAACCAGAGGAAGAGGGACAGAACCCAGAGTGACAGAACCAGAGGAAGAGGGACATAACCCAGAGGGACAGAACCAGAGGGAAAGAACACAGAGGGACAGAACCCAGAGGGAAGAACACAGAGGGACAGAACACAGAGGGACAGAACACAGAGGAAGAGGGACAGAACCCAGTGGGATAGAACCCAGAGGAAGAGGGACAGAACCCAGTGGGATAGAACCCAGATGAAGAGGGATAGAACCCAGAGGAAGAGGGACAGAACCCAGTGGGATAGAACCCAAAGGAAGAGGGATAGAACCCAGAGGAAGAGGGACAGAACCCAGTGGGATAGAACCCAGAGGGACAGAACCCAGAGGAAGAGGGACAGAACCCAGAGGAAGAGGGATAGAACCCAGAGGAAGAGGGACAGAACCCAGTGGGATAGAACCCAGAGGAAGAGGGATAGAACCCAGAGGAAGAGGGACAGAACCCAGTGGGATAGAACCCAGAGGAAGAGGGATAGAACCCAGAGGAAGAGGGATAGAACCCAGAGGAAGAGGGATAGAACCCAGTGGATGAGGGACATAACCCAGTGGATGAGGGACATAACCCAGAGGGACAGAACCCAGTGGATGAGGGACAGAACCCAGTGGATGAGGGACAGAACCCAGAGGGACAGAACCCAGAGGGACAGAACCCAGTGGATGAGGGACAGAACCCAGAGGGACAGAACCCAGTGGATGAGGGACAGAACCCAGAGGGACAGAACCCAGAGGGACAGAACCCAGAGGAACAGAACCCAGAGGAACAGAACCAGAGGAAGAGGGACAGAACCCAGAGGGACAGAACCCAGAGGACAGAACCCAGAGGAACAGAACCCAGAGGAACAGAACCCAGAGGAACAGAACCCAGAGGAAGACAGAACCCAGAGGAAGAGGGACAGAACGGAAGGGGACAGAACCAGTGGATGAGGGACAGAACCCAGAGGGACAGAACCCAGTGGATGAGGGACAGAACCAGAGGGACAGAACCCAGAGGAAGAGGGACAGAACCCAGAGGAAGAGAGGAGAGAGAAAACAAGATGAAGTTGTTCCACCAGCGTCAGAGTGAACTAGGTCAACTGGCGCCTCCACATCAACACAGCCGCTGTTTACAACTGTGTCTCCGACACTCCACAGTGCAGTGCAGCCAAAGCACAGAAACCGCGCCAGAGTTTACCATGGAGGGGGAAAAGCGGGAAAGAGAGAGACAATGATTGTTTCACAATCTTAGTCGTCTCTCTCTCTCTCTCTCTCTCTCTCTCTCTTCTTCTCTCTCTCTCTCTTCTCTCTCTCTCTCTCTCTCTCTCTCTCTCTCTCTCCTCTGTGTTTCTCTCTCTCGCTCTCTGTCTCTCTCTCTCTCTCCCCCCCCCTCGCTCTCCCTCCCTCTCCTCTCCCCCCCCTCTCTCTCTCCCCCCCCCTCTCTCTCCCGCCATCTCTCTCTCTCCCGCCATCTCTCTCTCTCTCTCTCACACACTCACACTCACACTCACTCACTCACACGCTTCTATTCCCCTCCCGGGTAAACGCCGGTTTGGTTTCTGTGTTTTGGAGTCGCGCTGCACGCAGGTGTGAGTGTCGGAGACACACTTGTCAGTTGTGCAAGAGAGTGAACGTTCAGTTGAGTGAGTCACCAGTGGCTCTAATCTCTCTGTGGGCTTTAAGTCACATTCATTTGCTACACGTGGTCTATAGTAGTGTAGCATATAGGACTCTGGTCTATAGTAGTGTAGCATATAGGACTCTGGTCTATAGTAGTGTAGCATATAGGACTCTGGTCTATAGTAGTGTAGCATATAGGACTCTGGTCTATAGTAGTGTAGCATATAGGACTCTGGTCTATAGTAGTGTAGCATATAGGACTCTGGTCTATAGTAGTGAGCATATAGGACTCTGGTCTATAGTAGTGTAGCATATAGGACTCTGGTCTATAGTAGTGTAGCATATAGGACTCTGGTCTATAGTAGTGTAGCATATAGGACTCTGGTCTATAGTAGTGTAGCATATAGGACTCTGGTCTATAGTAGTGTAGCATATAGGACTCTGGTCTATAGTAGTGTAGCATATAGGACTCTGGTCTATAGTAGTGTAGCATATAGACTCTGGTCTATAGTAGTGTAGCATATAGGACCACTGTCTATTAGTTAGCATATAGGACTCTGGTCTATAGTAGTGTAGCATATAGGACTCTGGTCTATAGTAGTGTAGCATATAGGACTCTGGTCTATAGTAGTGTAGCATATAGGACTCTGGTCTATAGTGCACCACCACTTTATCTAGATGGACCCCCCCCCCCCCCCCCCCACCCACCACCACTTTATCCAGACCGACCCCACCCCCCACCCACCACCACTTTATCCAGACCGACCCCACCCCCCCCACCCACCACCACTTTATCTAGACAGACCCCCCCCACCACCACTTTATCTAGATGGACCCCCCCCCCCCAAACCACTTTATCTAGATGGACCCCCCCACACCACCCCACCACCACTTTATCTAGATGGACCCCCCCCCCACCACCACTTTATCTAGATGGACCCCCCCCCCCACCACCCCACCACCACTTTATCCAGACGGACCCCCCCCCCCACCACCACCACACCACCACTTTATCTAGATGGACCCCCCCCCCACCACCCCACCGCCACTTTATCCAGACGGACCCCCTCCCTGTGTCAATCTTCAGGAATCACTGGATAATAGGAACTAGAGCAGTCAAGTCCCTCTACACACACACACACTCACGTCCGCACACACAAACACAGACTCACGTACGCACGCACACACACACACTCACGTACGTACACACACACACTCACGTCCGCACGCACACACACTCACGTACGTACACACACACACTCACATCCGCACACACACACACACACACAAACACAGACTCACGTACGCACGCACACACACTCACGTACGCACACACACACACACACACACACACTAGAGCAGTCAAGTCCCTCTACACACACACACACTCACGTCCGCACACACAAACACAGACTCACGTACGCACGCACACACACACACGTACGTACACACACACACTCACGTCCGCACACATACACACACACACAAACACAGACTCACGTACGCACGCACACACACTCACGTACGCACACACACACACTCACGTACGCACACACACCACACACACACACAAACACAGACTCACGTACGCGCGCACACACACTCACGTACGCACACACACACACACACACACACTCAGGTACGCACACACACACACACACACTCACGTCCGCACACACACACACACTCACATCCACACACACACACACACACACTTCAACCAGTTATTTGGCTCAGTTGAGCGTTTTGATCCTCAGTGAATGCGTCCCAGAGTTATTTCTTTAGCCTAAATCAGGCGTGTTAAGTAGTGTAAATGAGAGCAGCCTGCTAGCCCTTGGACTGACTGATAAACCCCCCCTCAGGGTTTGATGGAGAAACAGCTTTCCTAATCGGGGAGATTTGAGCCAGTCTCTACTCTTCTCTGGTTTCTGATCACAGTGTGTCGAAATGGACATCTTTTGTAAAGTGGTAAAGAGAAATAAATCATTCCATTTAATCTGCAGGAATACTCTGCTTATTGCTTTTAAGTCTGCTTGATGGAAAACATCATGATGGGAGGGAGGGAGGAGGGAGGGAGGGAGAGAGGGAGGGAGGGAGGGAGGGAGGGAGGGGGGGGGGAGGTGAGAGGAGAAAGAGAGGGAGGGGAGGGAGGAGAGGAGGGGGAGGGGGGAGGGAGGGAGGGGAGAGGAGAGAGAGGGAGAGAGAGGGAGAGAGAGGGGAGAAAGAGGGAGGGAGGTGAGGGGAGGGAGATGAGAGGAGAAGAAAGACGGAGGGAGAGGGGAGGGAGGGAGGAGGGGGAGGGAGGGGAGAGGGGGGGGGGAGGGCAGGGAGGGGTGGGAGGGAGGGAGGGAGGGGGGGTGACGGGAGGGAGAGAGGAGGGGAGTAGGGAGGGAGGGAGAGGGAGGAGGAGGGAGGGAGGGAGGGAGGGAGGGAGGGAGGGAGAGAGAGAGAGAGAGAGAGAGAGAGAGGAGAGAGAGAGGGAGAGAGAGAGAGGGAAAAGAGGGAGAGAAAGAGAGAGGTTGGGAGGGAGGGAGAGGGGGGGAGGGAGAGGGAGAAAGAGAGGGGAGGGAAGAGGTAGCGAGAGGGGAGGAGAGAGGGGGAGGGGAGGGAGGGAGGGAGCGAGGGAGGGAAGGGAGGGGGGGGGGGAGGGAGGAGGGGAGGGGGGGAGAGAGGGGGAGGGAGGGAGAGAGGGAGAGAGGTGAGAGGGAGGGAGGAGGGAGGGAGCAGAGGGAGGGAGGGAGGGAGAGAGAGAGAGAGGGAAAGAGGGCGAAAGAGAGAGGTTGGGAGGAGGGAGGAGAGGGGGAGGAGGGAGGGGAGGGAGGGAGGGAGAGAGGGAGGGAGAGAGAGAGAGAGAGAGAGAGAGAGAGAGAGAGAGAGGAGAGAGAGAAAGAGGGAAAGAGGGAGAAAGAGAGAGGTTGGGAGGGAGGGAGAGGGGGAGGGAGAGGGAGAGGAGAAAGAGAGGGGAGGGAGAGGTAGCGAGAGGGAGGGAGAGAGGGAGAAAGAGAGAGAGAGAGGGAGGGGAAAGAGGGAGAGAGAGAGAGAGAGAGAGAGTGAGAAAGAGAGAGAGAGGCTATGAAGAGTGAGGGATGCACAAAGATGAAGGGAGAGAGAGAGAAGCAATATGGTTAAGTGTAAATAGTTCCGTTGCTTATAGATGTATCTGACAGAGTGGATATGTATTGCTGTGTCCCAAATGGCTCCCTATTAAATCCGTTCGCACATTTAAATGCCATCAAAGGGAGTATATAAAGATGATGGATACATTCATATTAGATTATTATTATATTTTTTAAATGTAACTCTGCAGAATGTGGAATGGATTGGAATAACTAAGAGCATATTCATTTTCCTTCAGATAAAGAGAATTAGGAGAGGATTTGTATTTGGTCAGACACACAGTTACATGATTGAGTTGCCATGTCTTGTTGATCTTCTCGGTATGACTGAGTATTAGAAATGCCTCAGTAGTTTCTAGTGAGCTGACTGGCCCCATACATACACAGAGACGTATGATCAAACTCCTATGGATCGCCATCTCTCTCTCTCACGCGTGTCCTTACACCCGTCTCTATATAACATTCTAGTGTAATTAGTGAGATCGGTATGACCGAATGACTGCCTCAGGACGGCCATGTACTTCACAAGGACGTGATGAAGCTATGACTGTAATTGGACTACATCTTGGACCAGGAAGTGATGAATCTACTACTGTAATTGGACTACATCTTGGACCAGGAAGTGATGAATCTACTACTGTAATTGGACTACATCTTAGACAAGGAAGTGATGAATCTACTGCTGTAATTAGACTACATCTTGGACCAGGAAGTGATGAAGCTACTACTGTAATTGGACTACATCTTGGACAAGGAAGTGATTAATCTACTGCTGTAATTGGACTACATGGTGATGACCAAAAGGAATATGTCCAGAACATTTCCCCCAGTAGAATTATTAGGCCTAGATCACCTGTTGTTATGATCCTGGACCAGTATAGTTATTAGGCCTAGATCACCTGTTGTTATGAACCTGGACCAGTATAGACTGCCTGTTATTGGACCAGTATAGACTGTACCTGTTATTGGACCTGTATAGACTGTACTTGTTATTGGACCAGTATAGACTACCTGTTATTGGACCAGTATATACTGCCTGTTATTGGACCAGTATAGACTGCCTGTTATTGGACCAGTATAGACTGTACCTGTTATTAGACCAGTATAGACTGTACCTGTTATTGGACCAGTATAGACTACCTGTTATTGGACCAGTATATACTGCCTGTTATTGGACCAGTATAGACTGCCTGTTATTGGACCAGTATAGACTGCCTGTTATTGGACCAGTATAGACTGCCTGTTATTGGACCAGTGTACCTGTTATTGGACCAGTATAGACTGCCTGTTATTGGACCAGTATAGACTGTACCTGTTATTGGACCAGTATAGACTGCCTGTTATTGGACCAGTATAGACTGTACCTGTTATTGGACCAGTATATACTGCCTGTTATTGGACCAGTATAGACTGCCTGTTATTGGACCAGTATAGACTGTACCTGTTATTGGACCAGTATAGACTGCCTGTTATTGGACCAGTATAGACTGTACCTGTTATTAGACCAGTATAGACTGCCTGTTATTGGACCAGTATAGACTGTACCTGTTATTGGACCAGTATAGACTGTACCTGTTATTGGACCAGTATAGACTGCCTGTTATTGGACCAGTATAGACTGCCTGTTATTGGACCAGTATAGACTGTACCTTGTTATTGGACCAGTATAGACTGTACCTGTTATTGGACCAGTATAGACTGCCTGTATTGGACCAGTATAGACTGTACCTGTTATTGGACCAGTATATACTGCCTGTTATTGGACCAGTATAGACTGTACCTGTTATTGGACCAGTATATACTGCCTGTTATGGACCAGTATAGACTGCTACCCTGTTATTGGACCAGTATAGACTGTACCTGTTATTGGACCAGTATAGACTGCCTGTTATTGGACCAGTATAGACTGCCTGTTATTGGACCAGTATAGACTGTACCTGTTATTGGACCCAGTATAGACTGTACCTGTTATTGGACCAGTATAGACTGCCTGTTATTGGACCAGTATAGACTGCCTGTTATTGGACCAGTATAGACTGTACCTGTTATTGGACCAGTATATACTGCCTGTTATTGGACCAGTATAGACCTGTACCTGTATTGGACCAGTATATATGCCTGTTATTGGACCAGTATAGACTGTACCTGTTATTGGACCAGTATAGACTGTACCTGTTATTGGACCAGTATATACTGCCTGTTATTGGACCAGTATATACTGCCTGTTATTGACCAGTATAGACTGCCTGCTATTGGACCAGTATATACTGCCTGTTATTGGACCAGTATAGACTGCCTGTTATTGGACCAGTATAGACTGCCTGCTATTGGACCAGTATATACTGCCTGTTATTGGACCAGTATAGACTGCCTGTTATTGGACCAGTATAGACTGCCTGTTATGGACCAGTATAGACTGCCTGCTATTGGACCAGTATATACTGCCTGCTATTGGACCAGTATATACTGCCTGTTATTGGACCAGTATAGACTGTACCTGTTATTGGACCAGTATATACTGCCTGTTATTGGACCAGTATATACTGCCTGCTATTGGACCAGTATATACTGCCTGCTATTGGACCAGTATAGACTGTACCTGTTATTGGACCAGTATATACTGCCTGTTATTGGACTAGTATATACTGCCTGTTATTGGACCAGTATAGACTGTACCTGTTATTGGACCAGTATAGACTGCCTGTTATTGGACCAGTATAGACTGTACCTGTTATTGGACCAGTATATACTGCCTGTTATTGGACCAGTATAGACTGTACCTGTTATTGGACCAGTATATACTGCCTGCTATTGGACCAGTATAGACTGCCTGTTATTGGACCAGTATAGACTGTACTTGGTATTTAATAATGGGACCTTAAATATCTCTGAAAACACTTTTCAAAGACAGTATATGTCAGAGCTTCATAGAACAAATCAATTTAGGGGATTCAGCTGGAGATGTGGCAATGTTACTACCACTACTACTATCTGGTATCAACTCATCCCCCCTCTCATCCCTTCTCTCATCCATCTCGTTCACCCAATCATCCTAATATCCTTCCTTCTCTCATCCCTCCTCTCATCCATCCTATCATCCCTTCTCTCCTTCCTCCTCTCGTTCACCCTATCATCCCTAATATCCTTCCTTCTCTCATGCCCCCTCTCATCCCTTCTCTCATCCATCTCGTTCACCCTATCATCCCTAATATCCTTCCTTCTCTCATCCCTCCTCTCATCCATCCCATCATCCCTTCTCTCATCCCTCCTCTCATTCCTCTGCAATGTGCAGAGTGTCGCAGTGTGGTACTGTGTCTATGGGGGGGGGGGGGGGGGGGGGCTGCAGTGTGTACTGTGTATATGTCTTAGTGATGGAGGGGGGGGGGCTGCAGTGTGTTATATGTCTATGTCTTACTGATGGGGGGGGGGGGGCTGCAGTGTGTACTGTGTATATGTCTTAGTGATGGAGGGGGGGAGGGGGGGCTGCAGTGTGTTATATGTCTATGTCTTACTGGTGGGGGGGGGCTGCAGTGTGTACTGTGTCTATGGGGGGGGGGGGGGGGGGCTGCAGTGTGTTATATGTCTATGTCTTACTGATGGGGGGGGGGGGGGGCTGCAGTGTGTACTGTGTCTATGTCTTAGTGATGGGGGGGGGGGCTGCAGTTGTGTCTATGTCTTAATGATGGAGGGGGGGGGGGGGCTGCAGTGTGGACTATGTCTATGTCTTAGTGATGGGGGGGGGCTGCAGTGTGTCTATGTCTTAATGATGGAGGGGGGGGGGCTGCAGTGTGGACTATGTCTATGTCTTAGTGATGGGGGGGGGGGCTGCAGTGTGTCTATGTCTTAATGATGGAGGGGGGGGGGGGGGCTGCAGTGTGGACTATGTCTATGAGGGGGAGGAGCTACAGTGTGTACTGTGTCTATGTCTTCACACTCAGAGCCCTCTTGGAGGCACGCTGGTAATTGAAAATGTATATTACAATACAATCCTCTCAGGCCTCCCACGCCACACACACACACACACACGCACCACACACGCACCACACACGCACCACACACACACACACTCCCGCGCCCCACACACACACGCACCACACAAACACTCCCGCGCCCCACACACACACACGCCTGCACACACACCACACAGACACACCACACACACACACACACACACACACACACCACACACACGGCGTTCATTCAGCGTTCAGAACCATTATCTTTCCTTAATGAAGAGTGCGTGGAGGAGCTCCCTGCTCTGCTCCCAGGTTCTCATTTAAATGATCAACTTCACTGATTACTGTCACCGGTTAATTATTGAGCTGGTGATACGCTTGACCACCTGTTAGAGAGATCAAGTGGTGGTCTGGAAGGTTCTGTGGAGGCCTCAGTACCGTCACACAGCTCTACAGTATACCCCCCCCCCCCCCCCCCCGTAGGTTTGTGTTTGTTTTGGTATATGATTGAGCTGAACTAAAGCAGGGACCGTGGATGTTTCCCAGAGGAATGTAGCAATGCCCCCTGGGTATTTACTGTCTGTTCTGTGTCTGAAAGGTTGAAGGTGCAATATGCAGAAATCACTCCACCATTTCCTGTTTGCTATTTCCTGTTTGCTATTTCCTGTTTGCTATTTCCTGTTTGCCATTTCCTGTTTGCCATTTCCTGTTTGCATTTCCTGTTTGCTATTTCCTGTTTTGCCATTTCCTGTTTGCCATTTCCTGTTTGCCATTTCCTGTTTGCCATTTCCTGTTTGCCATTTCCTGTTTGCCATTTCCTGTTTGCCATTTCCTGTTTGCCATTTCCTGTTGCCATTCCTGTTTGCCATTTCCTGTTTGCCATTTCCTGTTTGCCATTTCCTGTTTGCCATTTCCTGTTTGCTAAAATCAGAATAGTTTGCTTAATTTTATTTATTTATTTTTTTTTTTTTTTTTTGTGACAAAACAAGTCATTTATAATGTAGAGAACAGTGGCGTTTAAGATGAGGGAGGGCACTTTATTTCCCCCATGAGCACAGCCTTGTGTCTATTACATCCTATTGGATGACTGTCATTCATATTCCATTCACCCAGTTCAGTGATAGGTTTAGGCTACTGTCATTCATATTCACCCAGTTCAGTGATAGGTTTAGGCTACTGTCATTCATATTCACCCAGTTCAGTGATAGGTTTAGGCTACTGCCATTCATATTCACCCAGTTCAGTGATAGGTTTAGGCTACTGTCATTCATATTCCATTCACCCAGTTCAGTGATAGGTTTAGGCTACTGTCATTCATATTCACCCAGTTCAGTGATAGGTTTAGGCTACTGTCATTCATATTCACCCAGTTCAGTGATAGGTTTAGGATACTGTCATTCATATTCATATTCAGTGATAGGTTTAGGATACTGTCATTCATATTCATATTCAGTGATAGGTTTAGGCTACTACATGATACTCTAATGCTCCCTGTACCCATCGTGAGGTTGTGTAACGGCTGATGGAAGGAGTGGAGGACCAAGGTGCAGCGTGGTACGGGTTCATGTTTGTTTATTGACACTGAACACTACATACAAACATAACAAAGGGAATAACCCGAAACAGAAAACAACTACCTAAGTATGGTTCTCAATCAGAGACGACGATCGACAGCTGTCCCTGACAGTCATTACTGAATAATACCAGTAGCTAGCTGTAGTGAATGACTCTCCCTGACAGTCATTACTGAATAATACCAGTAGCTAGCTGTAGTGAATGACTCTCCCTGACAGTCATTACTGAATAATACCAGTAGCTAGCTGTAGTGAATGACTGTCCTACTGAATAATACCAGTAGCTAGCTTTAGTGAATGACTCTCCCTGACAGTCATTACTGAATAATACCAGTAGCTAGCTTTAGTGAATGACTCTCCCTGACAGTCAGTACTGAATAATACCGGTAGCTAGCTGTAGTGAATGACTGTCCTACTGAATAATACCAGTAGCTAGCTGTAGTGAATGACTGTCCTACTGAATAATACCAGTAGCTAGCTGTAGTGAATGACTGTCCTACTGAATAATACCAGTAGCTAGCTTTAGTGAATGACTCTCCCTGACAGTCATTACTGAATAATACCAGTAGCTAGCTTTAGTGAATGACTCTCCCTGACAGTCATTACTGAATAATACCAGTAGCTAGCTGTAGTGAATGACTGTCCCTGACAGTCATTACTGAATAATACCGGTAGCTAGCTGTAGTGAATGACTCTCCCTGACAGTCATTACTGAATAATACCAGTAGCTAGCTGTAGTGAATGACTCTCCCTGACAGTCATTACTGAATAATACCAGTAGCTAGCTGTAGTGAATGACTCTCCCTGACAGTCATTACTGAATAATACCAGTAGCTAGCTGTAGTGAATGACTGTCCCTGACATTCATTACTGAATAATACCAGTAGCTAGCTGTAGTGAATGACTCTCCCTGACAGTCATTACTGAATTATACCGGTAGCTAGCTTTAGTGAATGACGATCCCTGACAGTCATTACTGAATAATACCAGTAGCTAGCTTTAGTGAATGACTCTCCCTGACAGTCAGTACTGAATAATACCGGTAGCTAGCTGTAGTGAATGACTGTCCTACTGAATAATACCAGTAGCTAGCTGTAGTGAATGACTGTCCTACTGAATAATACCAGTAGCTAGCTGTAGTGAATGACTGTCCTACTGAATAATACCAGTAGCTAGCTTTAGTGAATGACTCTCCCTGACAGTCATTACTGAATAATACCAGTAGCTAGCTTTAGTGAATGACTCTCCCTGACAGTCATTACTGAATAATACCAGTAGCTAGCTTTAGTGAATGACTCTCCCTGACAGTCATTACTGAATTATACCGGTAGCTAGCTTTAGTGAATGACTCTCCCTGACAGTCATTACTGAATAATACCAGTAGCTAGCTTTAGTGAATGACGATCCCTGACAGTCATTACTGAATAATACCGGTAGCTAGCTTTAGTGAATGACTCTCCCTGACAGTCATTACTGAATAATACCAGTAGCTAGCTTTAGTGAATGACTCTCCCTGACAGTCATTACTGAATAATACCGGTAGCTAGCTGTAGTGAATGACTGTCCTACTGAATAATACCAGTAGCTAGCTGTAGTGAATGACTGTCCTACTGAATAATACCAGTAGCTAGCTGTAGTGAATGACTGTCCTACTGAATAATACCAGTAGCTAGCTTTAGTGAATGACTCTCCCTGACAGTCATTACTGAATAATACCAGTAGCTAGCTTTTGTGAATGACTCTCCCTGACAGTCATTACTGAATAATACCGGTAGCTAGCTTTAGTGAATGACTCTCCCTGACAGTCATTACTGAATAATACCAGTAGCTAGCTGTAGTGAATGACGATCCCTGACAGTCATTACTGAATAATACCAGTAGCTAGCTGTAGTGAATGACTGTCCCTGACAGTTTATAATATAGAATAGAATGCTCCAACCAAACCACTCGGTTTATAATATAGAATAGAATGCTCCAACCAAACCACCCAGTAGTATAATATAGAATAGAATGCTCTGACCAAACCACCCAGTTTATAATATAGAATAGAATGCTCTGACCAAACCACCCAGTTTATAATATAGAATAGAATGCTCCGACCAAACCACCCAGTAGTATAATATAGAATAGAATGCTCCAACCAAACCACGCAGTTTATAATATAGAATAGAATGCTCCGACCAAACCACCCAGTTTATAATATAGAATAGAATTCTCCGACCAAACCACCCAGTTTATAATATAGAATAGAATGCTCTGACCAAACCACCCAGTTTATAATATAGAATAGAATGCTCCGACCAAACCACCCAGTTTATAATATAGAATAGAATGCTCCAACCAAACCACCCAGTTTATAATATAGAATAGAATGCTCCGACCAAACCACCCAGTTTATAATATAGAATAGAATGCTCCGACCAAACCACCCAGTTGTATAATATAGAATAGAATGCTCCGACCAAACCACCCAGTTTATAATATAGAATAGAATGCTCCAACCAAGCCACCCAGTTTATAATATAGAATAGAATGCTCCGACCAAACCACCCAGTTGTATAATATAGAATGCTCCGACCAAACCACCCAGTAGTATAATATAGAATAGAATGCTCCGACCAAACCACCCAGTTGTATAATATAGAATGCTCCAACCAAACCACCCAGTAGTATAATATAGAATAGAATGCTCTGACCAAACCACCCAGTTGTATAATATAGAATGCTCCAACCAAACCACCCAGTAGTATAATATAGAATAGAATGCTCTGACCAAACCACCCAGTTGTATAATATAGAATAGAATGCTCCGACCAAACCACCCAGTTGTATAATATAGAATGCTCTGACCAAACCACCCAGTTGTATAATATAGAATGCTCTGACCAAACCACCCAGTTGTATAATATAGAATGCTCTGACCAAACCACCCAGTTGTATAATATAGAATGCTCCAACCAAACCACCCAGTAGTATAATATAGAATAGAATGCTCCGACCAAACCACCCAGTTTATAATATAGAATAGAATGCTCCGACCAAACCACCCAGTTTATAATATAGAATAGAATGCTCCAACCAAACCACCCAGTTTATAATATAGAATAGAATGCTCCGACCAAACCACCCAGTTGTATAATATAGAATGCTCCGACCAAACCACCCAGTAGTATAATATAGAATAGAATGCTCCGACCAAACCACCCAGTTGTATAATATAGAATGCTCCAACCAAACCACCCAGTAGTATAATATAGAATAGAATGCTCTGACCAAACCACCCAGTTGTATAATATAGAATGCTCCAACCAAACCACCCAGTAGTATAATATAGAATAGAATGCTCTGACCAAACCACCCAGTTGTATAATATAGAATAGAATGCTCCGACCAAACCACCCAGTTGTATAATATAGAATGCTCTGACCAAACCACCCAGTTGTATAATATAGAATAGAATGCTCCGACCAAACCACCCAGTTGTATAATATAGAATGCTCTGACCAAACCACCCAGTTGTATAATATAGAATGCTCTGACCAAACCACCCAGTTGTATAATATAGAATGCTCCAACCAAACCACCCAGTAGTATAATATAGAATAGAATGCTCCGACCAAACCACCCAGTTTATAATATAGAATAGAATGCTCTGACCAAACCACCCAGTTTATAATATAGAATAGAATGCTCCGACCAAACCACCCAGTTTATAATATAGAATAGAATGCTCCAACCAAACCACCCAGTTTAAAATATAGAATAGAATGCTCTGACCAAACCACCCAGTAGAATATAGAATAGAATGCTCCAACGACTTCCAAAAGAATGTCAGGAATGTCAGGAATCAGCGTGACTCATGGGAACGTTCCATCATTATTTGGGTCAGTCCTATTTAGATTAAACAGGAACAACACAGTTTGTCTGATTACGTACATAACATTTGATTCTTTCCTCCAATGTTGTTTTCATTTCCAAAGTAAAGCTTCCCCCCATACGGTCATAGTCTGACGGTCATAGTCTGACTCAGAGGTTGTGTCTGTCTCTTGCGGTCTTCGATCGGCTACAGCTGGTGTTTCTCAACACCCAGATACATATTAAAGTGTCCAGCTGATTTTCTCAAAGGCTAATTTCACGTCTAAACAAACACTCATTTTCTTATCAGCAGCGACGCTTACAGAGGTCGTCCATCGTCAGGGGCTGTGGTAGGGTGAGAGCGTAAATTCCTAGACAGACAGAAAGATGTGCACACACACAAAGACATTGTTTGGTCGGTCCTCTCCTCTCAGGACGTTGTGTCCAGGAACACACAGCAGCTCTATGGTCGGTCCTCTCCTCTCAGGACGTTGTGTCCAGGAACACACAGCAGCTCTATGGTCGGTCCTCTCAGGACGTTGTGTCCAGGAACACACAGCAGCTCTATGGTCGGTCCTCTCAGGACGTTGTGTCCAGGAACACACAGCAGCTCTATAGTCAGTCCTCTCCTCTCAGGACGTTGTGTCCAGGAACACACAGCAGCTCTATGGTCGGTCCTCTCCTCTCAGGACGTTGTGTCCAGGAACACACAGCAGCTCTATGGTCGGTCCTCTCAGGACGTCGTGTCCAGGAACACACAGCAGCTCTATGGTCGGTCCTCTCCTCTCAGGACGTCGTGTCCAGGAACACACAGCAGCTCTATGGTCGGTCCTCTCCTCTCAGGACGTTGTGTCCAGGAACACACAGCAGCTCTATGGTCGGTCCTCTCAGGACGTCGTGTCCAGGAACACACAGCAGCTCTATGGTTGGTCCTCTCCTCTCAGGACGTCGGGTCCAGGAACACACAGCAGCTCTATGGTCGGTCCTCTCAGGACGTCGTGTCCAGGAACACACAGCAGCTCTATGGTCGGTCCTCTCCTCTCAGGACGTTGTGTCCAGGAACACACAGCAGCTCTATAGTCGGTCCTCTCAGGACATCGTGTCCAGGAACACACAACAGCTCTATGGTCGGTCCTCTCAGGACATCGTGTCCAGGAACACACAGCAGCTCTATGGTCGGTCCTCTCAGGACGTTGTGTCCAGGAACACACAGCAGCTCTATAGTCGGCCCTCTCCTCTCAGGACATTGTGTCCAGGAACACACAGCATATCTATGGTCGGTCCTCTCAGGACGTTGTGTCCAGGAACACACAGCAGCTCTATAGTCGGCCCTCTCCTCTCAGGACATTGTGTCCAGGAACACACAGCATATCTATGGTCGGTCCTCTCAGGACGTTGTGTCCAGGAACACACAGCAGCTCTATAGTCGGTCCTCTCAGGACATCGTGTCCAGGAACACACAGCAGCTCTATGGTCGGTCCTCTCCTCTCAGGACGCCGTAGCCAGGAACACACAACAGCTCTATGGTCGGTCCTCTCAGGACATCGTGTCCAGGAACACACAGCAGCTCTATGGTCGGTCCTCTCCTCTCAGGACATCGTGTCCAGGAACACACAGCAGCTCTATAGTCAGTCCTCTCCTCTCAGGACATCGTGTCCAGGAACACACAGCAGATCTATGGTCGGTCCTCTCAGGACATTGTGTCCAGGAACACACAGCAGCCACATCAGATGAACACTGTCCACTTCAGATCCCTCTCAACCTCTCCCTCCATCTCTCTGGCGCAGCGGCTGTGTGTGTGTGTGTGTCTGACTGTGTGTGTGTCTGACTGTGTGTGTGTCTGACTGTGTGTGTGTGTGTGTCTGACTGTGTGTGTGTCTGACTGTGTGTGTGTCTGACTGTGTGTGTGTGTGTGTCTGACTGGGTGTGTGTCTGACTGTGTGTGTGTCTGACTGTGTGTGTCTGACTGTGTGTGTGTCTGACTGTGTGTGTATGACTGTGTGTGTCTGACTGTGTGTGTGTCTGACTGTGTGTGTGTCTGACTGTGTGTGTGTCTGACTGTGTGTGTCTGACTGTGTGTGTCTGACTGTGTGTGTGTCTGACTGTGTGTGTGTGTCTGACTGTGTGTGTCTGACTGGGTGTGTGTGTGTCTGACTGTGTGTGTGTGTGTGTCTGACTGTGTGTGTGTGTGTGACTGTGTGTGTCTGACTGTGTGTGTCTGTGTGTGTGTCTGACTGTGTGTGTGTCTGACTGTGTGTCTGTGTGTGTGTCTGACTGTGTGTGTCTGTGTGTGTGTCTGACTGTGTGTGTGTCTGACTGTGTGTGTGTCTGACTGTGTGTGCAGCCCTGATTGCTCTCTAGATGATTGAGTGCCCTGTCTATCCACCCCGTCTGTCTGTCTTGGGCTCCGACCTCAATGTGTCGGCATGCCACTTACAACTCCTGCATACATTCACTGCTCCCAGTGGAGCCCTATTTCCTATAGAGTGCACTACTTTTGACCAGGGCGAATAGGACTCTGGTCAACAGTAGTGCACTATGTAGGGAATAGGGTGCCTTTTGGAGTGCTCTCTCTCTTTCCCTTGCCTGCGTCTGCTACTCCAGAGGTGATTTGGGTATGAAGGGTACTTGTGCCCCTCAGACAGGATGCTGGTAAATAGATTCAGGTCGCTGGGTGAAGCTGTTGATTCATTATCTCTCTCTCTCTCTCTACTCTCTCTACTCTCTCTCTTTCTCTCTCTCTCTCTCTTTCTCTCTACTCTCTCTACTCTCTCTCTTTCTCTCTCTCTCTCTTTCTCTCTACTCTCTCTCTGTCTCTCTCTCTCTACTCTCTCTCTCTCTCTCTCTACTCTCTCTCTCTGTCTCTCTCTCTCTTACTACTTCTCTACTCTCTCTACTCTCTCTCTCTTACTCTCTCTCTCTACTCTCTCTACTCTCTCTCTCTATCTCTCTCTCTACTCTCTCTCTCTCTTCTACTATCTGTCTCTCTCTCTCTCTCTATCTCTCTACTCTCTCTGTCTCTCTCTCTCTCTACTCTCTCTACTCTCTCCTCTGTCTCTCTCTCTCTCTACTCTCTCTCTCTACTCTCTCTGTCTCTCTCTCTCTACTCTCTATCTCTCTCTCGCTCTCTCTCTCTCTCCTCTCTCTCTCTCTCTCTCCTCTCTCTCTCTCTCTCTCTCTCTCTCTCTCTCTCTCTCTCTCTCTCTCTCTCTCTCTCTCTCCTCTCTCTCCACCCCCCCCCCCCCCCCCCCCCCCCCCCCCCCCCACGCGGAGGTGAAAGGCCGGGGTGGAGTGAGTGGGTGTAGTTGACAGTTCCTCAGAGAAACAGCAGCTGCCCACCACAGCTAAACCACACACCTTCTAATGATCAATACTAACTTTATTTACAGACCTGACCTTTCGGAGACCAGGGCCCAATCCTCTGAAGTGTCTCTCCTTCTTCTCTCCTTCTCTCCCTCTTCTCTCCTTAGTGTATCTCTCTCTCTCTCTCTTCAACCCCATCTCTCTCTCTCTCTCTCTCTCTCCCTCCCTCCACCCCCATCTCTCTCTCTCCAACCTCATCTCTCTCTCTCTCTCTCCACACACCCCATCTGTCTCTCTCTCTCCTGTAACCCATCTCCTCTCTCTCTCTCCTGTAACCCATCTCTCTCTCTCTCTCCAACCCCATCTCTCTCTCTATCTCTCTCTCCAACCCCATCTCACTCTCTCTCTCTCCAACCCCCATATCTCTCTCTCTCTCCAACCCCCATATCTCTCTCTCTCTCCAACCCCATATATCTCTCTCTCTCTCCAACCCCATATTCTCTCTCTCTCTCCAACCCCCATATCTCTCTCTCTCTCCAAAACCCCTATCTCTCTCTCTCTCCAACCCCATATCTCTCTCTCTCTCCACCCCCATATCTCTCTCTCTCTCCAACCCCCATATCTCTCTCTCTCTCCAACCCCCATATCTCTCTCTCTCTCCAACCCACATATCTCTCTCTCTCTCCTACCCCCATATCTCTCTCTCTCTCCAACCCCATATCGCTCTCTCTCTCTCCAACCCCATATCGCTCTCTCTCTCTCCAACCCCATATCGCTCTCTCTCTCTCCAACCCCATATCGCTCTCTCTCTCTCCACCCCCATCTCTCTCTCTCTCTCTCTCCAACCCCATATCGCTCTCTCTCTCTCTCTCTCTCCAACCCCATATCTCTCTCTCTCTCTCTCTCTCCAACCCCATATCGCTCTCTCTCTCTCTCTCTCCAACCCCATATCGCTCTCTCTCTCTCCAACCCCCATCTCTCTCTCTCTCTCTCTCTCCAACCCATATCGCTCTCTCTCTCCAACCCCCATCTCTCTCTCTCTCTCTCTCCAACCACATATCTCTCTCTCTCTCTCTCTCCAACCCACATATCTCTCTCCTACCCCATATATCTCTCTCTCTCTCTCTCGCTCCAACCCCATATCGCTCTCTCTCTCTCTCTCTCCAACCCATATCGCTCTCTCTCTCTCCAACCCCCATCTTCTCTCTCTCTCTCTCTCCAACCCCATATCGCTCTCTCTCTCTCCAACCCCCATCTCTCTCTCTCTCTCTCTCTCCAACCCACATATCTCTCTCTCTCTCTCTCTCCAACCCACATATCTCTCTCCTACCCCATATATCTCTCTCTCTCTCTCCAACCCCCATATCTCTCTCCTACCCCATATCTCTCTCCTACCCCATATCTCTCTCTCCTCTCTCTCTCTCTCTCTCTCTCTCTCTCTCTCTCCTACCCTATCCCCTTCCAACCATTCATTCCCAGCACCTCTATCCCCTCCCTGTGCATTGTAAACCCACTCACGCCTGCACACAGCAGTGTATGCACACGG